>NC_134850.1:64030158-64333188 GCF_965363235.1 Mytilus galloprovincialis | reverse complement strand
ATGAAACTTAAGATAGGTTTTCATGATACAGGGGCCCGCGGTAACAAGAAACTTCTCTTAAAGTCTTCGTAAGGCATAGTTTACGATTACACAAAGAATGCATTAAGGGTCCTTTTAAGAGTGTATCAAAAAGCATTCTATTTTCGTTCTTTTCTTTTCCATAACTTCGTTTGATAAAACCCTTAAAACATTCTTAGTCTAAGCGCACTTATTAATTTTCGGACTTATCAGACAACGTTTTCTTTGAAATTCTTTGATTTACATGTTAGTTTGTCCCGAAAAAATCTAGTGAAATGTTTGTATCGTAGGGCTATCATGACTAGCAGTGACACGGACAGTGAATTAAATGTATGCAATTACTTTTGCAAATAATCTTACATGTTTTCAATTTGTTTCTTAATCCGTTATAAATCAAGAGGACTTGAGCGGCCAAGCAATACACGTACAGTTTCATTCCCTGACATTCCTCATGTGTAAACTAAAGGTCATTTTCATTCTAAGATAGGTTGATGTGTGGGTAGAACCGCACTTACATTAAAATGTTTTTTCACTAGACGACGGGCGTATCATGCGCTCATGGCGCAGCTGTTTATTTAAATATTGATCCAGTCGAAATGCTATCTAAAACACTTACCACTCATTCAAAAAAGAAGGGTCTGACTTGTTTTTATCATACTGCTTTTATTACATTATAGATGTCTGTTTCCGTTGATTCCGTTAAATACCAATTCCTCAGAGCAATTGGTACTTTGCGGAACGGAACGGAACGGAAAAATAAATTAAAAAGTTTAAATCAGATTCAACTTGATCACTGTCTCTAATCATCGTCGGAACGGGCTGTTGAAGGCCTCTTTTTTTAAAATATAATTACTGATGGAAGGAGAAAGACTTTTTGTGTAACCTGCCTTTGTGTTAAATTTTTTATTATTGATCAAGTCGAAAATGCTATCTAAAACACATACCACTCATGCAAAAGAGGTGTCAGACATTTTTTTTTATCATACTGCTTTAATTACATTAAAGATGTCTGTTTCCGTTTTTTCCGTTAAATACCAATTCCTCAGAGCAATTGGTAATTTGCGGAACGGAAAAATAAATTTAAAAGTTTAAATCAGATTCAACTTGATCACTGTCTCTAATCATCGTCGGAACGGGCTGTTGAAGGCCTCTTTTTTAAAATATAATTACCGATGGAAGGAGAAAGACTTTTTGTGTAACCTGCCTTTGTGTTAAATTTTTTATTATTGATCAAGTCGAAAATGCTATCTAAAACACATACCACTCATGCAAAAAGAGGTGTCAGACAATTTTTGTTATCATACTGCTTTAATAACATTAAAGATGTCTGTTTCCGTTTTTTCCGTTAAATACCAATTCCTCAGAGCAATTGGTACTTTGCGGAACGGAACGGAACGGAAAAATAAATTAAAAAGTTTAAATCAGATTCAACTTGATCACTGTCTCTAATCATCGTCGGAACGGGCTGTTGAAGGCCTCTTTTTTAAAATATAATTACCGATGGAAGGAGAAAGACTTTTTGTGTAACCTGCCTTTGTGTTAAATTTTTTATTATTGATCAAGTCGAAAATGCTATCTAAAACACATACCACTCATGCAAAAAGAGGTGTCAGACAATTTTTGTTATCATACTGCTTTTATTACATTAAAGATGTCTGTTTCCGTTTTTTCCGTTAAATACCAATTCCTCAGAGCAATTGGTACTTTGCGGAACGGAACGGAACGGAAAAATAAATTAAAAAGTTTAAATCAGATTCAACTTGATCACTGTCTCTAATCAAGGACGACGTGAGGTCAGTCTAGATATCATAATGCATGACTTGCAAATGCGTTAATTTCATGATAATTTATCAGGACAATCCGACATATTCATCTACAGAATATTTCCCGATGTTATACATTATTACACATTTCACCTGTGAAGATGAGATTAAGTATACATTTGTGTTATTTGTATATGGAAAACCGTAAAACACAGAAATTTTAAAGTTTGTTTTGTTTTAAAGATTTTTCGAAATTTTGATAAATGCCCCCTTTGGATACCTTAAATGAAATTCCGTTCCGTTCCGTTCCGTTCCGTAAAGTACCAATAGCCCTTTCTTAAAGGCCAAAAATTTCGTTCGAAACATGTAAAAAAAAATATTCTATAGGGTTTCCACTTTCCGACCCAAGCATTGTTTTTGTATTTCTTTATATTTTTTATAGCTAGGGATTAGAAACTCTGCTCTAATATGCAGGTACTTGATAACACTACAATGGGAGGGTTAAAGATTTTCTTTGGTACGCATTCTTAAAGGCCGAACATTTCGACCGAAACTTGGAAATAAAGCCAAATTGTATAAAATAAGTCTCTGGGGTCGCTAACTTTCAAACCAATTGTCTATGTAGTTCTTTATGGCTAGGGATTTTAGACACTTATTCAATGCTTTTATTATATATAGTAAGACATCGGGGTAGTGAAGAATTTCTGGGGTAAAGTATCATAAAGGCCCAAAATTTCGTTTGAAACACGGAAATAAGGCCAAATTCTAAAAAAAATTCAAGGGGTTCCCACTTTCCGACCCTTTTGTTTCGGTAGTTCTTTATGACTAAGGATTATAGACTGTGCGCATATACATAGCCATTGGATAGTACTACACAAGAAGGGTAAAGAATTTCTAGTGTAAGCATTCTTAAAGGCCAAAAATTTCGGCCGAAACATGGTATTAAAGTCAAAATCTATAAAATACGCTTTGGGGTCACCAACTTTCTAACCAATTCATGTCTGGAAAGTTCTTAGTGGCTAGAGAATAGAGAGTCTGCTTCATTGAATAGGTATTATATAGTACTATATCGGGAGTGTAAATTATTTCTGGGTAAGCTTTGTTTAAGGCCCAACATATCGTTCGAAACACGCAATTAAAGCCAAATTCGATAAAATAAGCGCTAGGGTCACCCACTTTCCAGACAATTGTCTTGGCAGTTCTTAATGGCTAGGGATTATGAATAGATATTCTATAGTAAAACATCGTGTTGGTGAATTATTTCTTGGGTAAGTTTTGTTAAAGACCAAAAATATCGCTCGAAACACGGAATTAAAGGCAAATTCAATAAAATACGCTTCAGGGTTACCCACTTTCCAACCAATTGTCTGGATATTTCTTAATTACTAGTGTTATAGACTCTGTTTCACTGAAAAGGTATTATATAGTACAACATCGAGAGGGTAAAGAATTTTTGGGGTAAGTTTTTTTAAAGGCCCAAAACTTCTCGTTTGAAAAACGGAAATAAAGCCAAATTTGATAGAATAAGCTCTATGGTCACCCACTTTCTAACCAATAGTCTGGATCGTTCTCAATGGATAGTTTTATAGACTCTGTTTCACTGAATAAGTATTATATAGTACCACATTGGGAGTGTAAATTATTTCTGGGTAAGCTTTGTTAAAGGCCCAAAATATCGCTCGAAACACGGAATTAAAGCCAAATTCGATAAAATACGCATTAGGGTCACCCACTTTCCAACCAATTGTCTGGATATTTTCTAATGGCTAGGGTTTGTAGACTCTGCTTCAATGAGTAGCTATTATAAAGTACTATAACGAGAGGGTAAAGAATTTTGGGGTAAGCTTTTTTAAAGGCCCTAAATATCGTTCGAAATACGGAAATCAAGCGAAATTCGATCAAATGCGCTCTAGGGTCACCCACTTTCCAACCAATTGTTTTGGTTGTTCTTAATGACTAGGGATTATATGCTCTGATTCAATGTATAGCTATTATATTATACTACATCAGGAGGATAAAGAATATCTCGGGTAAGCTTTTTTAAATGCCCAAAATGTCTCGTTCGAAACACGGAATTAAAGCCAAATTCGATAAAATACGCTCTAGAGTCACACACTTTCCAACCAATTGTATTGGTAGTTTTAAATGGCTAGGGATTATATGCTCTGCTTCAATGAAAAGTAATTATATAGATAGTACTACATCGAAAGGGTAAAGAATATCTGGAGTAAATTTTTTTATCCAAATTTCTCGTTCGAATAATGGAAATAAAGCCAAATTTGATGGAACACGCTCTAGGATCACCCACTTTCAAACCAAATGTCTGGATAGTTGTTAATGGCTACGGTTTATAGGCTGTGCTTCAATGAATAGCTATTGTATAATAATACATCGGGAGAGTAATGAATTTCTGGGGTAAGCTTTCTAAAAGGCTCAAAATGTCATATCTGAAACGGATATTCAATAACGATCAACCAAATCATGAGGGTGTCCGTAAAATTTACGAAGGGATGCTTTCAACTTTTTGAACTCTTGGTTTAATAGGAACCTTGTGAGCAGTGAACTTTTTAAAAAAAAATCATGATAGGAAATACAAGCCCAGAAATATTGTATTTATTGTGAGATATATATGTTCTCCGTATACAGGCGATGCTGGAATGTGGCTACATACAAATGGAAAGTTCACAATTGGAAAGCTGAAATCATCATTTTTGTCATAAAGGTTTTTTTCAACCGACCCTAATTGTTAATTTCTAGATGTAAGTCAAGATATTAGGCAGACTTAACTGAATCTGTTGTACCCTTTATCTCTAGTTCGATGGGATAGACGCGTTCAACATAGTCAATAAAGTTTGAATTATTTAGTGAGAGAACATCTATATAGCTAAAAGTAAAGTAAAAGGATACTGTCAACTTCTTTTCTTCCTGTATAAAGTAAGACTCATAATGACTAAATATGATAATATTAACATAGGTCAGCTTAAAAAAAACAGTAATATTTTCAGGTTAACTCAGGTCGCCACAGTTTTACTGTACATAGTCAGGTTACCTCAGGTCACCACTACATAACTGTACATGATCATGTTAAAAAAGAGAGGGAAACTGTTTTACTGTACATGGTCAGGTTACCTCAGATCAGCACACCTCAGGTCAGCACTACAATACTGTGCATGGTCATATGTTAATGTATGGCAGCTTAAAAAAAACAGAAATGATTCCAGGTTACCTTAGGTCATCTCTTTATTACTGTACATGGTGAAATAACATCAGGTCGCCACTACAATACTATACGTGGTCATGTGACCCCTTGACAGATTTACAAAACACTCATATTTTCCGGTTACCTCAGGTCTCCTCTGTATTGCTGTACATGGTCAGGTTACCTCAGATCACCATTGCAATACTGTACATAGTAATGTTACCCCAAGTCACTTACACAATACACTTGTATATTCAGATAAGCTGAGGTCAATACTGCAAAAACATACATTTGCATGGTCAGGTTACCTAATGTCCCTGTAATACAATTTTTTATCGTGTTACCCAATTAATTTTTGCACTGTAAAATTAGACCAGGTTCCTTAATGTCAACTTTACAATATCATTGCTATTAGGGTTACCACAGGCCTAATTTGCATTTACAGTACATAGTTTGTTTTTTCAAAGGTAACCTTTTAGTACAAAAACAGCTTTATAAAACACAAATAGTTCTAGGTTACCTCAGGTCACCATTAGAATAATGTACATGGTCAGGTTACCTCAGGTCACCACTGTATTACGTTACATAGGCATACTACTTTAGGCAAGCTTTACAAAACAAGTATGTTCAGGTTCTTTTAGGTCAGCATTGTATTACTTCTGTGCATAGTCAGGTTACCCCAGTTCACACATTGGTCGATCTAGCCCATATCCCCTTTCGTGGAAAAATTGTTGATTTTAGCGGAAATCACTTAAGCATGACTGTAGCGGGTCTGTAGACCGCCCTTTTTAAAAAAAAAATCTGATCAGCCACTGTCACCACTCTCTTACTGTACATGGTCAGGTTACCTCAGGTCACCATTGCATAACCTATACGGTCAAGTCATTTTTACAATTTTATTTCTCTGAAAATCCTCTTTAATTTTACCATCCAATCCTAGTCAACACGCACACATAAGATAAATGATCGTTGCAATAGGTATGAAAATAATTAAATCGCCTGGCAATTTGGTTATCATTTTTGGTATTTAGCCACATTAAAATTGTAATTAAGATTGAACAATATAAGAAATTATATTTTCGTGCGAATTCATCGATGACAAATTCCCAACATTACCTAAGGGCATCTATTACCTGATGTCATAATTCAGCGGACATTTTATCCATCTGTATTTAAAGAAGGAAGAATTTATTAAAGATACAAACAAATCTGAACATTACTATAAAGTTTCAACTTCATATGTGAATCACCAAATAAACGACTTATTTAAAAGAAGAAAGTATTTATTTTAAAATGAAGAACACGTATCATCGAGTACCAACATGTGGCACTATTCATTGTTTCGATGACACGGAAACAAATTATACCAATCGTGCGTCCCACATCACTAAGACTACTTTTAACATGTCATTTAAATTACTAGATCGTCATGGAACACATATTAAATTTCAAAGATTCGAATGTTCGCATCCGATTATATCTAAATGTAGTGTTAATAAATAACTTTTTCACTATATACATTTTGGCACTCATACTGTGAAATGGCCCTCCATACGCTCGGCATCCTAAAGTAGTTCCTTAACAATAAGAATATGTCTTTGTTACATAAATAACTGATATTATCTGTATTATAGCAAAAGGCTTGTAAAACAAAGCAGGAAAAAATGTTATACGCATTTTTCGTGCACCTAAATTGTACTTGAATTTCATAAGACGGTGGGTTTATTTTTTGTAATCAATGTATGGCAAGCAAAGAAAAAATAAAATTAATTTAACACTATCCCGTTCTAGTTGTAAAAAAATACCGAGAGGGTTGGAAAGTGGGCGTATTTTATCGAATTAGGGCTTATTTCCATCGTTCGGACGCAATTTTTGTCCTCTAGGAATGCTTACCCCAGAAATTCTTTGCCCCCTCGTTGAAGTACTATCCAATAGCTATTTATTAGGATAGAGTCTATAATCCCTAGCCATACAGAACTGCCGGGGAAATGGGTTTGAACCAGTTGGGTGACCCCAGAGCATATATTATCAAATTTGACTTCTTTTTCCCGTGTTACGGACGAAATGTTCGGCCTTTAAGAATGCTTACACCAGAATTTCTTTACCCTCACGTTGTAGTACTGTCCAATAGCTATTCAAAAGAGTAGCGTCTATAATGCCTAGCCATAAAAAACTACCGAGACAATGGGTCGGAAAGTGGGCGCCCCCAATGCGTATTTTATCGAATTAGGGCTTATTTCCATCTTTCGGACGCAATTTTCGTCCTGAAGGAATGCTTACCCCAGATATTATTTTCCCCCTTGGTGTAGTACTACCACATAACTATTTATTAGAGCAGAGTCTATAATCCCTAGCCATACAGAACTGCCGGGGAAATTGGTTTGAACCAGTTGGGTGACCCCAGTGCATATATTATCAAATTTGACTTTTTTTCCCGTGTTACGGACGAAATTGTCGGCCTTTAAGAATGCTTACCCCAGAAATTCTTTACCCTCACGTTGTAGTACTGTTCAATAGCTATTCAAAAGAGTAGCGTCTATAATGCCTAGCCATAAAGAGCTACCAAGACAATGGGTCGGAAAGTGGGCGCCCCCAATGCGTATTTTATCGAATTAGGGCTTATTTCCATCTTTCGGACACAATTTTCGTCCTCTAGGAATGCTTACCCCAGAAATTCTTTGGCCCCTTGATGTAGTACTACCCACTAGCTATTTATTAGAGCAGAGTTTATAATCCCTAGCCATACAGAACTGCCGGGGCAATGGGTTTGAACCCTGTTTTAAAAAGAAATTGTGTTGTGGATACTAGTATATCATGACAAATTTATTTTACATGAAAATTCTATTTTTGGTCGTTAATATTAGTTTTGAAAATCGCAAATGTGGATTCAACATGCGTTAATCACATCCTGGACTTAATAGATAATAATTTGTTTGAATCGTCATCATGATATTATTCATGTTATTGTAAATGCTAATTACAAAACCGTAAATATGAGTTAGAAATTTGCAAACTAAATTCAGAATTTTGTTAATGTGATATAAAACATTTTGACTTTGAATGTAAATCTTGTAGTCGAACAAAATTCAAAAACTAGGTTTTAAAGAAAAATAAAATTGTCGCTCAAGTAGTTTACCAAACAGAATTACAGGATGAGAATTGCAGGATAGCTTGACACTAGTAATTTTGGGAACTAATAAATTACTCTACAATTTAAAGTCTCACAAAACAATAAATGCACTTTCTGTACGGACTCAATAGAACCTACAGAACACATATTCTTGACTTGTCCAAAAGTTTTTGATGTTTGGGAAGAACTTAATAAATAGATATACCCAAATTGAACTATCACTTAATTAAGATATTGTCTTATTTTTGGATATTAGAAAAAAAAACAGAAAAAAACTACATAAGAAATCTCATAATACTATTAACTAAATATTATATATACAAAACAAATGCAATGTGGACAAATAAATATTGTAGCCCTAAAAAATTATCTTAAAGAAAATTTGTTTACTGAAAAAAATAATATTTTATAAAAAATAAACCATTGCAAATGGCTAGCATATGCCTGCTGGAACCCCTGGCTCCAACTAATAGAATGATTTTATAAGTTAACTTTCACGTAATAAAAATATCTACCCAATCCATGCTACCTCAGATTAAGATTTTCTGTACTTTTTTAAAATTATTATTATTTATATTATACGTTTATAGAAGGATTTAAAATGTCAACTTTACTAGAACACACCCGTGATATCGCGGGTCCGTGACTGAATTAAAGTCTATTACTATGTCTAAGCCTTATTTTAGTATTAGTATTGTCATCTGATAAAGTCATGCCGATTATAAGATACACAGTTTTCTCTGTTTTCAAATCTTTCTGTTTGAACCCGTCGAACTGGAACTTATCAATTATTGGTAATATTAATTATTTGGAAAACAAAAGGTCCTGGAATGGAGTATTTTTTAATCAACAGCATTGTCCTATATTAGTTATAAATAAAGTTGAATTCTTTGATTCGCTGTTTTACGTCATGCGCGCTAACAAATTGAAAACTGTACCTATACGCCTTATTTTTAGTCCAGATGTTTAGTATTCGTATTGTTACTTTAGAAAGTCTTACTGATTAAAATACTACAATTTAGTAGTGTCAATCCTGTGATTATGACCCGTGTATATAGCATATTTATCCTGAATACACCGTTTGGTGGTGCGCCTGTCAGATGCGGAACGTACAGATAAGGTAATAGGTAACAGGTGAATATGCTATTGGTATCGGTATCGGACTCGATCCGGAACTTCTCAATTATTGGCAATATTAATTACGTGGAAAACAAAAGGGCCTGGAGTGGTGTAATTTTTAATCTACACCTTTGTACTATATTAGTTATATATAAAGTTGAATTCTTTGATTCGTCGTTTTTACGTGATGACGGCTGACAAATTAGACCTCGTAATTTTAGTATTATAGATGTTCTTGTCTCGATTTTGCTGATGTACTATAAACTTACTAACTATTATTTTTATATATGTAATATGCCAATAAACACATTACGAAAGCAATTATCACCTAGTGCAAGAAGGTATGTGTAAAAAAACTTATAATTTGTACAAAGCCCTTTTGTACACAACATATACAAACTGAAGTTACAGCAACTTACTCGTGAATTGATAATCACAGGCTTCAACTGCTAGTGTTTTCTCATGGATATCATTGTTAATAGTGCTAAGTATCTCTCTATTATAGTCGTAGCTGCTGCACATCTTTCTGTCATATTTCCACAACTACATGTTACAGTCTAATTAATACTGAGCATTGATAAACAAACAGTATAAGAACACAAAAAGACTTTTTAAGGATATAATTTTGGTATATAAAAGGAGAAAAATAAAATTAGAATTTAAACCTTTCCGGAACATACTTTAATAACCAAAGGCAATCAATGCGATTGTTTTTCATGCATCTTTTATTTATAGAATAACTAATATATATTATATAAATGAGGCGCAGGTGAAAGGGTTAATAAACCGATTGCCAAAACAAAATATTAGAGGCAGAGCCGAGGATGACAACATTGTTTTGAAGATTGGTTACCTACTTTATTGCTATCTCCGATATATGTGGTGTTTAAATATATTATACTGAAAATTCTATTCTATAAAAAATTGAGCGCTTGCAGTTTGAGGCAGCCAGAATTATTACTGGACTTCCGCAATTTGCAAGTATAGAATCCCTACTTTTTGAAACTGGATGGGAAACTTTGAGTTCTAGAAGAAATAGACGTAAATTATGTTTATTGCATAAAATACACAACAATAATGTTCCAGAATATCTTATGGATTGTATTTCGAATTATACAGATGATAATTATTATAATACTAGAAACCGTTCTCACTATAGAGTACCAAGATGTAGATTGGACATATTTTCTAAATCTTTTTTCCCTTCTTCAATTCGAACATGGAATTTATTACCATTAGATATTAGATCCATACAATCATCTCCAAATTTCAAAAACACTATCCGGAGAAATGATATTTCTTTTTTGGTACCTAAATATTATTTCATTGGAAACAGGATAGAAAATATACTACATACAAAATTACGACACAGATGTAGTCCTTTAAAAGCTGATTTATACAGAGTTAATTTAGTAAATGACCCCAGTTGTGAATGTGGGTGTCCATTAGAAGATTCGATTCATTTTTTCTTAGAATGTCCACTCTACATAAACTTTAGAAATCAGCTCTTTAAAAACATTCAACACTTAGCTGATATATCTATAGAACATATTTTATTTGGAACAGACGAAATTACTGTTGAACAAAACACAATCCTTTTCAGAAATGTACATAGTTATATACGCCATACAAAAAGATTCTTTGATTAATATTGCTGTATCTTAAAATGTACTCGTATCCAACTGTTATACTGTTTAAACATAATATAAAATTGTATATATTTTTCATATTGTACTAAAATATTTAATTGCTGTCATCTTGAAATTTTGTATATTGTACTTATATGGAGAGGATTTTCTTAAGTTGTTATAACTTGTATCCAATCCTATTGTATATTTAGACAATAAAATATGTTTAAACTAAACTTCTATTTTGGGGAAGTATTATTGAAATTTGTTTTGTCAGTTTTTATTCCATTAATTTTGAAAGACAAAAATGTAATATTCTATAGATTGTAAATGCCTAGTTATTTGTAACACCAAAAACGTTATCGTTGATTAAAATAAAACAAAAAAACAAAAAATTCCCGTTTGACCTACATATATAAAAAATTAGACAACGCTCCACAAGAGACCAAAATGACACAGAAATTAACAACTATAGGTTACCGTACAGCCTTCAACAATGAGCTAAGCATATACCGCGTCAGTTATAAAAGGCTCCGAAATGACAATGTAAAACAAAGTATGTTTATAATTATAATATATAAATATTGCAATTAAGACAGCATATTGACTGTATATGCATTATCTTCCAGGGAGACCATGAAAGATGAAGAACATTATCCGTCCTACGGTCTTGGTATCATTGATTTTTGTTTTATTTCTTACAATGGAGGTGCAGAAGGTTAATTATAGATTGACACAGTTTTTACTGAAAAGAAAGGAAACATATCAGGATGTATGGACAAATACAAATAGAAGTCTCACTGTAGTTACAGCTTTTTTCAATCTCGGAAAATTTCCGAAAGGTTCAGTTTCAAATATCCGAACACCGGAGTCATACAAAGTTTGGATGTCTGTGTACAAATATCTTAAAAATCCACTGATAATTTATACCGATTCCAAAATGTTTGCTGAATTTTTTACAGAATTACGAAACAATTCAGCTTTTACCACACAAATAATAATGTTCTCTAGAGATGAACTATGGTCATTCCTCATCAAACCACAAATAGCAAAACTTTATTCCAAACCGGGATACCCAAAGCACTATCCGAATACATACTTACCGGAGTACACATGTATGACTCATTCAAAGCTGACTCTAGTTGCAAAAGCAATTGATTCAAAACTACTGGCATCAGACTACTATTCCTGGATAGACTTAGGCTATTTCCGTGATGTTTCTAGTCGTAAAAAATATTTCTATTTAGAAGTTCCAAATGATTTTGACAATTCCACAGTTGGTGTTAATCAAGTATATGATGTACCTTTAAAGAACGTTTCTGCAAGATCTATTATTCTTGGAAATAAGAATTGGATAGGTGGTGGACTATTTTTAGGAAAACCAGACGTTTTAAAACAGTTTGAATCTCAGTATAAAACCAGAGTTATGTATTATTTATCTCAGGAATTAATGAACCTCACACTTTTTAAGTAATTTTATGAGTGAATCGTTGTTTGAGTAAAGACCAGTGGCAAATATTTCTGTGTACATTTGTAAGTTAAGTCAATTCGGAAACATTTTAATTTTCAAATGAATTATGTGTTCAGCAGTGATGCTGCTTTGGGTCTTGATAAGGGCTTAATAAAGCTACGTTAAGTTTTATTTCTAAACAAAACAAATAAATATATCAAGTTGAGACAAATATTTCTGTAAAGGACTTCATAAATAATTGCTATAAATATCAATTTTATTAAAAAATCGTTTCTTCCTTAAATATGCACGGTGAAACTAATGTTTTAAATGCCTAGTTTTGTGTACACTTAATCTACACAAGGCCTACATCGAGTATCGACTGCATGTAGACAAATCATGATTTACACTACATAAAATTGAGAATGGAAATGGGGAATGTGCCAAAGAGACAACAACCCGACCATAGAAAAAAACAACAGCAGAAGGTCACCAACAGGTCTTCAATGTAGCGAGAAATTCCCGCACCCGGAGGCGTCCTTCAGCTGGCCCCTAAACAAATATATACTAGTTCAGTGATAATGAACGCCATACTAATTTCCAAATTGTACACAAGAAACTAAAATTAAAATAATACAAGACTAACAAAGACCAGAGGCTCCTGACTTGGGACAGGCGAAAAATGCGGCGGGGTTAAACATGTTTGAGAGATCTCAACCCTCCCCCTATACCTCTAGCCAATGTAGAAAAGTAAACGCATAACAATACGTACATTAAAATTCAGTTCAAGAGAAATCCGAGTCTGATGTCAGAAGATGTAACCAAAGAAAATTAATGGGAACGTAATTTTGTTTAGTTTACGTGTGAGTTACACTTACACAACACCGAGTTTAGGTCAATGTGAATACGGCCTCAGTTCGGCAGTGGGCGGAGCTCTAAAGCGATATCTGTATAGTATACAGATACTGCATAGCGATATCTGTTGGGCTTTATCTGTATAGTAGAACACACAATTGCAGGATAATATTAAATAACTTAACTTAACTTAACTCCGGTTGATTTATATAATATTAAATAACTTAACTTAACTTAACTTAACTTAACGTACAATTTCTAAAACACAAGAGGTCATAGTTTTTGTATTTTCCCTCATGTTTTAATATTGTCTTACTTTCCTTAAACCGGTAAAACTGAAGAAAATTATTGACTTTTGTCTCTCTATAGTGTCGTAAAATTTTAAGTTTCTGGTCGGTATAGCATTAGTCCGGGGAACAAATGATTTTACACTTGCTCAAATACCAAAACATTCAGATATTTCTACGTCTTTTGCTGTTTTAATTGACAAATTCGGGATAGAACTGACAATCTTATGAATGTTTACATTAATGTAATATATATATATTTTAAATAATATAAAAAACATACAGGAACAAATTTATTGTCAAATTTTAGAAAGACACCTTATTATTACTAAACAAACAACCCAATAATTAACAAAAATAAAAAATTTAAAAAGTTGGATAAATGGGAAGACACCGTTATATATTTTAGTATCATTTCAGTTATTCTGTATAATCCCTGACGTTTTTTCTAGTGATTATACATAATCCCTGAAAATTGTAGTGATTAACGGGAAGGATTGTGCCTGATGTTCATATGATGAAATCATAATCTTTCAGTCAGTTTAGTTGAAGTCTGGAGCTGGCATGTCAGTTAACTGCTAGTAGTCTGTTGTTATTTATGTATTATTGTCATTTTGTTTATTTTCTTTGGTTACGTCTTCTGACATCAGACTCGGATTTCTCTTGAACTGAATTTTAATGTGCGTATTGTTATGCGTTTACTTTACTACATTGGCTAGAGGTATAGGGGGAGGGTTGAGATCTCACAAACATGTTTAACCCCGCCGCATTTTTGCGCCTGTCCCAAGTCAGGAGCCTCTGGCCTTTGTTAGTCTTGTATTATTTTAATTTTAGTTTCTTGTGTACAATTTGGAAATTAGTATGGCGTTCATTATCACTGGACTAGTATATATTTGTTTAGGGGCCAGCTGAAGGACGCCTCCGGGTGCGGGAATTTCTCGCTACATTGAAGACCTGTTGGTGACCCTCTGCTGTTGTTTTTTATTTGGACGGGTTGTTGTCTCTTTGACACATTCCCCATTTCCATTCTCAATTTTAATCCCTAAACTAGCCAGTGATTATACATAATCCCTGAAAATTTTAGGGATTCTACATAATCCCTGATTATACAAATTCACTGTAACATATCAACACTAAAGTAGACAGATATAAGATATAGTGTATTGCCTCGGCCCTGGCAGAAACAATAGATCGTGAAACACCTATGAAAGTATAGGAAGACATAATTGTTTCTTGCCATTACAGTTTTCTAGTCTCTTTTATGTCTAGTCGACGTCTAAAATGTTTTAGAGTATAGTCTATTAATTAAATATATTATGCAAAACTAATATTTATATAAAAAAAGTTATCAGATATATTTTGGAAAATTACTGTATGACCATGGCAGCAAAATTAATTGTTCATTGAATTGTAACATTTTTAATTTGCAGTTTCTCTCTATAAATCTAAGTTTTTGTAATTGCTTCTGAATCTTCAAATCAACTCTTTTTATCTAAGCCCCGGTCACAACAGATCGTACGATTTTTTGTCGTGGAAGATCTATAAGATAGTTGTGGCACTGTCGTGCAAAATGTAAAAACAATATTTCGAGTGGTCACATCAGCTACGACATGTCCACGATGGGTACACGACAGAAAAAAAGAAGTGTAATTGTGTTGTCGTGGGTCTGTCGCAAGTCGGTCGTTCAACAGTCGTACGACAATCGTGAGTTGTTTGGGGCTATTTCTCAGGTTTTCATGTCATGGAATGCGCGTGTTACTGTCGTGTCACTGTCGTACGCCTGTCACACAACAGTCATGGGTTACTCGCGCGTTTGACTCCGACCTATTGCGTGCCATTTGCCATTTGCTTTCAATATTGTTGTTGACCAGACGTAGGACCCCTACCACAAGCTGAAGCATATGAAGATTCGGAAACTATTGGAGACGTCACGGGGGTCGGGCACGAAAATATGTTGCACGATGAACGTACATCTGTCGTACGACAGACAATCAATGTTGTGTGCGAACATCGTACGAAATTTGGTAATCGTGAGACAATCGTGCGACTGTATCACGTGTGTCTTGCGGCAGTCGTACGATTGTTAAATATTAAAACGATTTATTTTGGTACCCACAACAATGTGTTTATCGCGTGACGGTTGTGGTAAAACACTCTCACGACAGCCACAAGACAGTGACACGACAAAAAATCGTAGAGCAAAAAAGGTGCATGTCCAATTTTCGTCCCACGACACACGACAGCGCTACGATGCTCAACATATCGTGCAACTGTCGTACGACGATCACAGATGACCCACAAAAATTTCTGTCGTGGCGCTACATAGATGTGTCGTGGGTTCGTTGTGACCAGGGAATGATATCTATATCATGATCAATGTACAATTTAGGGCATAGCAACACCATAGCTTGGGAACTGAACTGAACGTTTTTTTTTCTTCAATTTTTCGGTCATTCTGGATTAGGCTACCAATTACTTTCAATCTATCTCTGATTTTTTTCAATGTAGCGTTTTTGTTTTCATTGGCCCTTATTTCCATTATAAAAAAAATCAACAACACCTCCCTCAAAATGCCATTTTTCTGATACGGTTTTTTTTTGGAAACTACCGTTGAGTGCCAAGGGATAGGCCCTTGATTTTAAATTCCAACGGAAAACGTCACAAAGGAAGCGTAACAATGAATAAGGTCATGCAATTGTTTCCGTATGTTTCGACGGTCGACGTTTGTTAGTTAGATTTTTGTTTGATAATAAACGAAAATGGTCAATCTAACGGATGTTTAAGAAATATGCAAAGTTGATATACCTATTAGAGCAGAAAATATATATAACAAAAAGGATGCAAGAAATTTTATAATTCTGGGGAAAAGAACGAATTTAATATTCTTCAGAAAGAAGTACATAAATAAATAAATCAAAATATTGAGCTACATGTACGTCGGATAGAAATCGATCTTATGCAAATGTTTATCAATACATCTGTTAATCTACAGAAAGTCTGTAAGTGTTTGAAAACTGAGTTGTTATAAGAATAAGAATAAGAATAAGAATTTTATTAGTATAAAATCCAAACAATAGGATTGTTACTAAAATATACAACAAAATCAAACAAACAGACAGTGGCATATTAAATACAAAACGATAGTCATTAAACACTACAAACATGTAGCATGGAAAGAAAAACAAAAACATAGATTATTAGTATTAATTATAATACTATTTTTGACAGCATGCCTGCCCTCCTCTTTAAAATTATCAATTAAAATATTATGCTTATGTTACAAAAAATATGTTATAATATATATAACATTATAAGTTGAGCCATCAATTACACAGTTCATATATTGACATTATAATTGTTTCTTTCATTTTACATTTCACTTATGTAGTTAACAATGATAAGTAAAATATCACATTCTTCGCAGGAAAATATAAAATCAAATTTGTTTTCTTCACTCATTGAATTAAAACAGGGGACAATACTAGATATTTCATCAAACATTTTGATCCTAGTTTTATTAATTTCTGAACATGTTATGATAAAACGAAATTCATCTTCCACCTCTTTATGGCATAAAGGACATATTCTATTTTCTAAAGCTGTTTTGTTGTATCTACCACGTTCAACAGCCAGCATACTATTACTTATTCTTATTTTAGCATAATTTTTTGTAACATTTTTATCTAAATTCAATAAAAGGTACTTTTCTAGTTCATACTTTACTTTAAATTTTCTGTAGGTTCTTAGTTTATTTCCATTTATTGAATTATCATCATTAAAGAGACAATTTCTCCAAAATATAATGTAATTTTCATTGAGCTTCTTCACGATGGCTAAAAGTAATCTTTTTTTAGAGAAGGTACATTGATTTTCCCAAACATGAGTGAAATTCAATTTTGAAAGTAGCATTTTAACTTTTGAAGCAAATCCATCATTTAACTGCTTGTTAGCTTTATAAACATTATATAATAATGACTCATTTTCATTTGACTTTAAAATATGTAACCAAAATCCTACAGAAGACTTAAGGGCCTGTATACCAATAGGGTACATTCCCAATTCAGCTAATACAGCTGTATTTACTGCCTTTGAATTAACATTTAGAAGACCTTTCGCAATTTTGATTTGGAGTTTTACTGATTCCATAGATAAATATTGAGATTCAAGAGTTTTGTTGTTCTTCACAATATTTAGCGACCATATCTCACTACAATACAGTAATCTTGGGCTAACACAAGAATTAAATAGTTTCATATGGGAAAAAACATCCATCTTATCTGAGTAGAGTATTTTTTTATACAAAGTATATAAAAAGAATACTGGTTTAATGTAATTTTTCTCTCCATTTAGAAGGATATATGCCAGTAAAAAGAATTAAGTTAAATAATTTTACATACATGTTGACATTCATAGTACAAGATATTTTCAACATTTCATTTGTTAATCCATCAGAACCACATGATTTCTTATTTTTCAAGGCTTTCAGAGCAAGAAGCACTTCCTCTGCAGTTATCCTAACATTTAAATTTTTGTTGCAATTATTCAAAAATTTATCATCAGTGCATGATTTGAAATCAGAATTTTTGTCATGGGTAGTATTCATTAGATTTGTGAAGTATTCAAACCATTCTTTAGCTTGAATGTTTGAACTAGGATCATTCAATTCTTTTTTCTTTAAAGTTTTAACAGTTTTCCAAAACTCATCTGAAGAATTATTTGATTCCAAAATTTTTGTCAGCATTTTATTTCTAAATTGTCTATAGTTTTTCCTTATTAATTTATTAAGTACCTTTTTTTTTGGACATAACTTCTAATCTTAGTTGTTTATTCCATGGTTCTTTACACAATTTCCTAGTATGGTGTTTTAAAGCTCTAAATTGTGCTTCACATTCATTATTATAGTAGGGTTTTTTAACTTTTCGGAATTTACTTTTGTTATTCCTGAACGTTGATCGTTTTGGGCCAAGAAAAGCAGCATTATACAATAAAGATGATATGTTAGAAACATTTTCATTAATTTTTTCTTCTACACTGGACAAGTTATTTTGAACAGGAATTTCTGCTAAGCTTTCTATTTCTGAAATAATTGGTTGGAAGTCAGTTTTTAATAAGTTTAATTTAAATGTATTTTCATATTCATTACTCCATTTTATGCACTTTAAAGGAGTTTTTAAGTTTTCTGGAAGTTGTCTTTTTATTTGAGACATGATATTTACTGTTATTGGACAATGATCTGATACTGTTGGGTCAAATTTATTTATTGAAAAATGTATGATACTTGGCAAGAACCCAGAGCTGCAAATGCAGTAGTCATCAATAGAAGTTCCATTATGATTAAAAAATGTAACTTTTCCCTTGGAATCTCCTAAAGTTCTTCCATTTAAAATTCTTAATTGAGCAGAAATGCACAACTCTATTAATTGTTTACCATAACTGTTGGTGTTTTGTGATATCTCAGTACTTCTTGATTTAAGCACAGCATCTGCTATGTAATTTATAGGTAAAAAATCCTCTAGGCTGTCGTCAATTTCATTTGTAATATAATCAGACTCACTAACATTGATATGGGCATTCAAATCACCAATTAAAGCAATATTTCCCTCTAAAGAAAATTTGGTAATATCTTGCTCTAGTTTTTCAAATATTTGTTTATCGCAATTAGTTCGCATAGTGTATGATGAGTTACTGGGCGGTATATACATGGAGCAGATGAATAGATTTTTCTCAAAGCCAAAATAATTTTTGTCAAGTTTAAACCACATCATGTCACTCATTGTTTTATCAATTAATTTAACACCTTGCAAAATTTCCCTTTTAATAAAAGTGGCTAAACCACCCCATACTCTATTAGTTTTAGCCTGTCTGCAGTTAGTAAATTATTTGTATCCATTATAAAATAAAATATCCTTTGAGGAGGCATGTGTCTCTGATAAACATACAATATCAGATGTCATTATATTACTAAAATTTTCATCATCTAGTTTACATATCCTGTCTCCACTTAATTTTCTAAATAAACCATTAACATTCCATGAAGTAATTGATACATTTCTTGACACTTTAATACACATATTTTTGAGTTACAAAACAGACAAACAAACATCATGAACAAGGATAGGGTTCTCATTAACCTAATTAGCTAATGCAATTAGCAAATGTATAATTCTTTTAAAATTGTAACAATTGTTCATTGTTGTACCACAATGAGATATATTTTGTAATAGTTATTAATTAGAACTGTTTTATTCATATTAAAATTTCAAATTAAAGCTTTTAAAATAAACAGCTAGAGTTATCCCTCTTTACCTAGCAAATAGATTGATGACTAAGAGAGAAAACCAAAAATATGAAATAAATTTACTAAGAAATCTAGAATTTACATCTTTTTAATTCTTCTATCTATGTAAAAAGAAAATGGGACTTTAAAGTTTTTTTTCCCTTACTTAATGTACCGAGACCCTCTGGCCTAAATCAACATGTATATATTCACAAGTTTCTTAAATTTAAAAGGAAAAAACATTCTTTTTAACAACAACTATTATGATTGTCTTCACACTTTTTGTGCAATGAGTGAAAATTTAATGACATTTAAATACATTTGCAAATGCAGATGCAATACTGGTCGCTAAGTCAGAAATCTGACTTTGGCTAAGGTCTCTATCCATTTCATGTCTGTATGATTGGTTGTATTGAGATGTACTGTTGTCATAATTTCTGTAGTAGTTAACTTCTCCATCAGTATTGTATGAATTGTCGTAATCAAATGATTTTCTTATACTATCATTTCTGTAATGGTCAAGTTCTGTCTTATCATCTTGAGTATACCAATTATTGTTATACAATTGTCTCCTAATGTTATCACCCTTGTATTGGTGACTTTTGTTGTAACCTGTATTATTGAGTCTGTGGTTGTAATTGTACTTAGTACGTCCTCTATAGTTTGTACTGTGATCAGTCTTACTCACTCTCTTGTTCTCTGATTGCCTTTGTGGAAACATGGTTTTTCTTATATTTCCAGCAAGAACCCCAGTGCCTTGATATATAGATAAACGAATGGAGTCAGAGTACAAATTTTCCATAACATCTCCATTGTCAGCTGTGAAATTATTATTTTCACATATAAGTAATGTAGATGTTGTTGCAAATTTTAATTTTATCATTTCATTCGATGCTTGACTCTTTTTATTTAACAAGGTGTATTTAGTTGGGATAACTAAAGAAAGCACAACAATATTTGCTTTACCTAAAGCTTTGTTTACCATTTCTTCGTATCTAGGGAATATATCTTCATCCGAATCATCTCTCACTTTGATGTCATTAATTCCGACATGAATAATAATTGATCTTTCCGAAGAAATATCCTCTAATGCTTCAATAACGTTTTCTATTCTGTATGTTGTTTGTTTGAGACCTGCTTGTCCAGAGCCTGCTAACAATCTTTTAATGTCTACCTTGTGGCCAATAGAATCGTGATAGAAAATAGTATCGAGTTTCGCATTATTTAAATATGCACCATTTACTGCAGATTTTGGTGTTTTATAGGGTATGTCCCCATCATTCTTGTTATTTTGCGAATTACTTTTGTTTATATCTAAATGTTGTTGGATTGATGTCAGGCTCTCATCAGTTGTGAGAGACATTCTATCAGAGCTGTTTTGGGGTTCAGCTGTTAGATCAAGATTAGATGCCAAGTTTTCTTCTTGTTGATCATTGTTGAAGGAAGAGTTGTTATCTTGAGATACCCTTTTTGTTTGTTTTTTCCATGGCTCTCCGTCACGATCATACAGAAATGACTGAATTCTTTCTTGAAGGTTGTGAATTGTTTTGTCTTTGTCGTCTATCCGCTCTTTGAAGGTCATTTTCAAGTTGTCTTTATCATTTTGTATTTGTTCAAGTTTTAGGGAAAGTTTCTCAGTTTCTGTGTTTGATTGAATTTTTTCTTCTCTAATTACACTGATCTGATTTTGATGTTCAGTTTTTGTGTTTTCAAGTTCTTTTGCATACTTCTTTTGGTTTCTATCTTGTAATTCATTAAGTTGTTGAACTTCTTTTCTTAATGAACTAATCATATCATCTTTTTCTTTTATTTGATTTTCAAATAGTTTTATTTCAGGTTGGAGTGTCTCAGATGAACCTTTTGATTTTTTGATTTTTCGAAGTTCCTGCAGAGTATCTGTATGATTTATTCCTAAAATGTGTTATAAGAACCCTACTAACAGTCCAAAATTCATCTTCTTTTTCGTATTTGAATGTTCCAAAATCAAACAAAGTCTTAAATTGAGTCTTACATACATGTACATATATACACGCACTTTCATTCGGTCGATTTTTATCCGATGCAGCTCTTAATGTTTAATTGTGTTTTCTCTAAAACTTTCTTAGAAATTGTTTTATTTGAAACTATATTTTATGTCAATACATTTTCCGTTTTATATAAAATTTACAGGAGTAAACGAATTTGTGTTTACTGTTTGATCCCTTTCAAATGTACATGTTACATATAGAGACTTTGAAATTAAGAATTTGATGCACAATGCAATCACGACGTTACTATGCCATTCTCCTATTGAACAGAATATAGAACTCCGCAAATTTACAGATCTTACACTGTTTGGCTTATATTCAGACGAATTATTTATTTATTATTTATACAGAATGTGTTTTCAGCCAATAGATCCGAGTACACAATTATCGTCCTAGTCCTTAGTGTGGTCAGTGTGTTACGTGCAAAAATTTGTTATACCCCTTCCAAATTTATTTCTCCATGTTTTATGCCTCATATAGCAAGTTGGGGGTGAAATGACACTGTAAAAAAAGTTGGGTCATAAATATGAATGTATAGTAGTGATTAGGTCCAGCTGAAAAAGGTAAAAAATTAGCACTTCGCAAGCTGTCAAAAGAATTCAAGACCCCCTTAACATAAAATTGTCCATATTTTGAGATAGAGCTTATGAAGTTTTCTATACTTTTGATATAATTTGTCCCAAAAGTAGTACAACACACTGTAAAAATATTATTGAGAAAGCGCAGGTGGGATTTTTTAATTTTTTATTGATTGTCTAAAAGAAATGCACTACGAAATAACTGTGTACTCGGACCAATAAACCGATGGATATAATTTGTCGTAGTGTTGTCACTGGTTCAGACGTACTTATGTTATTTATTTATTGTGTAGTACATGTTACTGTATCTTTACTCATAACGATCCAGCGCTCTCGTTGGAAAGATATTTGGACTAATGGGCGGTATGGGCTTTGCTCATTGTTGAAGGCCGTACGGTGACCTATAGTTGTTAATCATTAAATGTATGTGTCATTTTGGTCTCTGGTGGACAGCTGTCTCGTTGGCAATCATACCACATCTTCTTTTTTTCTAATATTCAGACGTTATATATATATATATATATATATATATATATATATGATAAAAAAAAACGTTTGGTGACCCTAATAGAGTATATATCAATAACATGGACATTTCTATATCAATACTCAAGAATGCACCATTTTTAAAGAAAATTCGTGAGACAGGATTTCACCTTGGCATTGTCAGTTTCTCTTGAACTTACGAGTTTTGTGTGATCCTTAAATATCTTCCGCACTTTTTGTTCTCATGACATCCACAACCAGGTTCTGATTTGACATATGATTACAAATGAGACAACAAAAAATATTACTTATATATCTCACGCTACTATCAAATTGGGTGTAATATTTGTGTAGTAGGGATCAAGCCATACAATTTATGGGCGGCAGTGTTTGTTGACCCCTTCTTTTTATTTTTTCCATTTTTGTATCGTTTGTTTTCTGTCTTATGGATGTACAGTCTTAACCTTTTGCTATTGGTTTCAAATATTTAACACATTTAAAATATATATTTTGAAAGTTTTACAAATTTTAATCATGTTAATTAGAAAGATAAAGAATTGTTTGAAGAATATTTTCAGATAATTTAGTCATCTAATGTTTTTAGTTTTCTCCAGAAACATGTACCCTGTAAACGTTATCAGATCATGTTTGTGCTCAGTGGAGTAGCTAGGTAATTTTTACGTGTTCGCCCAAACCTCGATGAGGGGCCTGAGTGAAAAAAGAATCGTACAATAACCATATGTCACCCGACATCCGTCTGGACGACATAACTAATTTCAGCTGATCTATTTGATTGTTATTCATTATATCCAATTTATCACAAATAAATCGAAATATATATATTTTTCCGTGTTTGGTTTAAATCAGATATTGATCAAAATTGATAAATGGTTTCATTTGTGTAGTACACTGACAGTGGCGTAGCTAGGTATTTTTTTACGTGTACGCCCAAACCTCGATGAGGGGCCTGAATGAAAAAAAGAATCGTACAATAACCATATGTCACCCGACCATTCATTTGTGTAGTACACTGGCAAATTCAAAAGGGACACATAACTTAAATAATAAGGATATTTCTTACTGAATAGATAAGAATGACCAAAAGAATGACAGAACAAAGAAATATAGAAATGATGCCCCCCCACCCCCACCCCAACTCCCTGTTGCCCTCAATCCAGACCCTCATATATCACTGTGACAGATAATTTTGTTAAATATATTTAACTGGTTTTGTCTTCAAAAAGAATATTTTATTTGTATACAAAATGTTGTTAATATATGTAATGGACAATATATACCATGCCCTCTCAGCCGAAGTCGTAATCTCATTTCAATGAAAGAAAGTATTTAAAAGATTGCCTCCCTGTGCAATATATTATTTAACGGTGACCAGGCCAGTCTGATTTAAATTACTTGTCAGTATAAAAATGAAAAATGAACGCAAACAAATTTGATACAGAAATTAACCATGAAAAAAAAACTTCAAGAAAGTGTAGGTTTAAAAAAATAATTGATATGTATCAAATTTTAACCCAAGATTGTAAACTGATGCAAAAAGAAATTCCTTTTATTCATAAATACAGAACTCATCATATATAATTTCGTCATTTTGCTCTCAATACGCGTTTGACCATAAACAGTTTTTGTCCAGCTACCGTAAAATTTTACGAAGGTTTGACAAAGTTATTGGTATCTTCAAACTTTAACCACGTACCACGTAATGAACCTACATGTACATATAGTTATATTGTTGACACCGACGACGAAATTTAGGACCGAAATGTCTCGCTTTCGCGACATAAATGTCAATAGCTCGACAAAAAATGCAAACCACATATCGAATCTTAGCACATAATGAATTGCTTAAAAAAAATAAGGAAAGTGAGTTTATAGAATTCACTGTAGATTTAGACTTTGACAGAAAATGAACAAATATATAATATGATACTAATTTTCGTCACTTTTATTTGCAGTTGCAAGCCATTGAAGAAAGACTTAGAAGATTGATGTACTGTTAACCAATTCTTTCATTTTTATTTAGATGAAAATATTTTTTGTATCCAATTCAAGTGTACGCCCGGGCGTTTGGACGTAAACGTAGCTATACGCGCATGGCACTGCTTCGAAATTTTGTGTGCTAGTTTGACATTTTATACGTTTGTTTTGTTGAGCTAATGACACTTTTTTATAAATTAGAATTCATTCAGTAAACGTATAGTGCATGGAAACAAAATCACCGACAAACTAAAGAGAAAATATTTTGAATAGTTGATACAAGGCAATTTAAAGTTTCTGACTGATATTTTTTTTATGGTTAGTATATAAAAAAAAAATGCGACATCATTTTCTTTTATTTTCCGAATATAAAGAATTTCAAACATGTACCAAGCTATCAGGTGCTCTCGCTTGCTTAAAGCGCACGTTAAATAAACTGAGAAATTCTTTTTAGAAAAATTTTTATGACTTCAAAGAAGAAAATTCTAGATTTTTTTTTATAGTACGGATAAAGTAGTTTTGATGATGAACATAATCCAGTTTTATCCGGCTTTCTAATTGGTCCCCGTTGGGTGACGTTAAACTCTGGTTCATCTTCTTCTGACCGGCCAAACCCGAATCCACGGCGTTGACGCCTGCCATTTTCCAAATCAAGCACTCTGGCACTATGACGTAATGCTTATTATTACGTAGTATAAACATTCCGTTGACCTTTGGGCCTCAGCGTGGCACTCAACGGTAGTGTTTTTGAATAGGCCGGATAGGCCCTATGGCAGAGAAAAGGTTAATGGTGAAATTGTTGCATTTCTTAACCAGAGTTAGCAGCTTGACTAAACATTCGGCAGGTGGTTCAAAAGTGTTGCGTGAATCCCATATTTCTTTACACGATTGTATTCCGTCATCATGATGAAAAGTTGCTATACAATGAGCTGAAATCTACTGTGACAATGGGAGTTTCCGGAAGAAGCCGGTTCGCGGATTTCTTTTTTCGAAGGTAATCTGTGGTGTCTTGAATTCGAGAAAGAAGATTTTCTACATGAGGTCTTAAATGAAAGTTTACGAATTCTAAGATTTTCTAAGTCGCGTGGCCGTTTGCGCATAAAACTGGTCTACCAGGGTTGACATGTACACATCATTAGTACCTGAAGTGTAAAGGGTAGACGTCGTCTACAAAAAAACTCCCATGTGACAACAAGGTTATGTTAGATCATTTAAAACCATAATTATTAGCATGTTAGTAGAAAAGACCTTCATCTGTTTTCTGAACAATTGCTTTTTTTCAACTTTTGTAAAGTCTTTCAAACTTGTTTGATTTTATCAAACTTTTCTACAAAGACTAATGATTGACGCTCTAATAAAAAAGTTAAAAGGCCAATACAGTACGACGTTATTTTAAATATTCAGTAAACAAATGTCTATAGAGTAAACACCAGGGCAAGGTTATTTAATTCTGTTTGTTATGAAACTATCATATGATATAATCACCATTTTTCTCAGTGAGGTTTGACATATATTTTAATTCGAAGCACAATCAATAATTGTGTGGACAATCCCGAAAACTGCTAAAGGCATATTAGGTAAGTGAAATAATACCAAACAGACATGGAATAGCAAACTTCAGTACATTTGTGGTTTCTTTCATACATTGACATTTTGAATAGTTATTTATATAACAAATGAGGTACAGTTAATATCTTTATAGTGCTTTTATGACGTTCCTGCATGAAATACTGGCTGAAAATAAAAATAAAACAATTAGCAGACTCCACCTCCTGTACCAAGTCAGGAATATGGCAGTTTTTATCCATTCGTTTGATGTGTTTGAGCTTTTGATTTTGACATGTGATTAAAGAAAAATAAAATCACAAAAATACTAATCTCCGCGAAAAAATTCAAAAAGGAAAGTCCCTAATTAAATGCTAAAATCAAGAGCTCAAACACATCAAATGAATGGATAACAACTGTCATATTCTTGACATGATACAGGCATTTTTCTTATGTAGAAAATGGTGGATTGAAAATGGTTTTATATCTAGCTAAACCTCTCACTAGTATGACAGTCGAATCAAATTCAATTATATCGAATACGATGCGTGTACAAAGGAAACAGACACAATAGGAAAAGCATTCAAAATATGGTTTCAGCGGTCAACACTGTGTTATCATTGGAATCTTTATAAAGTCAAACTAATGTAACAAAGAAGCATAAAAAGGCAAACATCAAAGGAGTAGGTTCAGTTAGACCCCTTTTTGGCCCCAAAATATAGCAGTTTTAGAAAAATTGTAGAAAATGTGATCTTTAAGCTATATTTTGGAAAGTAAAATGCTTCTGCTACATAAATATGAGCTGTTTTTTTACAATAAAATGCATAAATATCGCGTTTAAGCATCATTAAGTCATGCTAAATTACTGAAATCTTCAAAATTTTAGCATTTTGATTAATTTTTAGACGGTTTCCGTCTATAATGAAAGTGGCCACATTCGTGTTCATTCATAATATTGAAATGTAAGTTGTATTTGTTGATAATACAAAACATATATAAAGGTTGAGGATGAACACGGATGCGGCCACTTTCATTTTTGACAAAAACCATCTGAAAAATGACGTCTTTTGGCATATTTGATAGATTTTTCATATTTAAGCTTGAATCAGATCGTGTTTAATGATTAAATCAGTTAAAATCTTTCACATAAACTAATCGAATCAATTGAAATAGACACTTAAGTGTTTAAAAAGTGTCCAAAAACTTTCTTTAGATGAACCTGAAATTTGAGACCAAAATCAGCCCTTACCGGACCTACTCCTTTAACAACCTACATGCAGTTTTGCTTTTTATTATTCGTTTTTATTTATCTATATAAAATCCATCCATAAAGGATTGGAAGATTTTAAGTAATGGGGCCGAATCCTAACATTGACAAACACGTGGTTAGATTAACATAACTCTGACATAGAACTGTGCGTTTGTAGTCACACAGGTAGATAGACAATAATTAGTCGTTCAAAGTATGACGGGACGCATAAATACAGAGCCACGTCAAATGGGTATCACAAAAAACAGACTTGACAGTAAAAGTAAAAGTAATGAAGCATACGTTAATACGTTAATAAGATGATAAACAACGTCAGTACGCAGAATCTTTGCTTCAAGACCATCGTGTATTATTTTTTTAAGTTGATACAGAATATTTATCAACAAGGTCTTGGTGACTTCCGATGATTTTTTTAAGAAACTGAGACAATACTGTACTATCTGTATGTTGCAGTATTAATTGACAGATGAACGTTACTGGCAACTTAGATGCCAATTGAGTGCTTAAAATTAATAAGCGATTTTTTAAAGTCATTATTCGGACAATTTGGAATAATGAAAATATTTGACTATGCTTGGGAATATGGATATGTTTTGGCGATACGTAATGTGAAGGACACGTTTATGTGACCGGGCGACTGGCTACTGAATTGAAGTTGTTAACGAGCTCACGACCAGTTGCTGATGTTGGCGATGCCAACGTTCGACAATGACTACGACTTAGTCATGTCTAAGAATACTCGGTTTAACTCCACTTGTAGAATTTGACATAAGTCAATTTAATGAATAACCGTTTTACAAATTATATCGGATATATTCCTTACGTCGTAACTACAATCCCTTTCCCTTTCATGAATGTGACCTATCGAATTAGACTATTTACAGGATTTGTTACCACATAAGCAACACGACGGGTGCCACATGTGGAGCATGATCTGCTTACCCTTCCGGAGCACCTGAGATCACCCCTAGTTTTTGGTTGGGTTCGTGTTGTTTATTCTTTAGTTTTCTATGTTGTGTCATGTGTACTATTGTTTGTCTGTTTGTCTTTTTCATTTTAAGCCATGGCGTTGTCAGTTTATTTTAGATTTCTGAGTTTGACTGTCCCTTTGGTATCTTTCGTCACTCTTTTAATGATTCAGGATGGAATACATGTAATTTTAAAAAACTGAGCGGATGTTGTCAGTACGAATGCCTGACTCTCACTGAAGTTAGAACTTCAGAAAACATAGTTAAATCAAAAATTGACATGGTTACAGTATATCGAATGACAATGAAATAATATAATTACAATTTAAAGGATTACTTATAGAATATAACAACAATCTGTCGTTTGAGTTTTAGGCTAAATAGCGCTAAGTGAAATTAAGAAGATCTATGTAAAGTTGTGACAATATCTGTTATTTATCAAAGGTATTATTTTAGTTTTTATAAAAACCTACTGACACTCAATTGTTGCTTATAACACAAAAAGTTTTATAAAGAAAACTCGTTACATGTCGATGAAATTACTTTGATTGGCAAATATTGTAAATAAAATAATTTCTATAAAATAATGATTAGTATATCAATTTTATGACATTTTATGACCGAACAATTTGTCCGTGAAAGTCAAAAGAGGTAAGATTTAAGAAAACTGATCATTTCAAATAGTTCCGAAAAAAGATGCACAATTTACTCTTATTATCGCTATCACATTTCAACGAAATAGCCAAGTTTGAAGTGTTGGATATATTTGACTGCAGTAATTTATAGAAAATTGATAAATAAAATTGATATCCTAAATCATATTTCAAAAGAACAGACATCAGTTTGTTTGATTTTTTTTCTTTTCTTTTTTTTTACTAAAGAATCGTAACGGTTAAGCATAACTCTACACATTTAAATAATTACATACTTCAATTACAAATTCATTTGTGTTTGCGAAATGTGGGAAACCTATTATTTGTCTTCCTCAATTTTAATTGTCTTATTTTACTCCAACGTTGTTGCGATTTACACAAAGAAGAATGAGATAATTGAACATATATATTATTCTTTAATTTGTATAAACTGATAGCCTGGCTCGTATTGATATTATTGTTAAATCATAAAATAATTTGTTTCAGTGTTGCTTATTAAAACACAACATGGCATGCAACATTCGTTGACACGTAATGCTACCTCCAAAATCGACCGAACATGTCACAAGTTTTAGCTACATGATATTATAAATCATAAACTTCGATTATTAAAACGACCGACAGGCAATGGAAGGAATTTTAGGTCATATTTTATATTTTGAAAACACTTTCTGGTCAAAACATTTACTTTCAAATATAGTAAATGATTTGGCGACTGAGTTCATATCCATGGGGATTCAAGTGTTAGTGTTTTTAATTTCTAAAATTTCTGCCAAATCAAAAATGCTTAAAACATTGTCGTAATCTATTGGAAGATTATATTGACAAAATCATCAACATATTTTATTACAGATCGTTATCTCCAAGTTTATATGGGAAAATTGTATGATAATTGTATATACTGTTACACGGACGTATCCATTTCAAATTATAGATTTTTCAATTTCAATTTTAAATATTTTTTTCAAGTTTTATATAGGATGATCACTTATGAGGTATGTGTAAAGATGAGAACTAAAATTGAGAATGGAAATGGGGAATGTGCCAAAGAGACAACAACCCGACCATAGAAAAAAAACAAAAGCAGAAGGTCACCAACAGGTCTTCAATGTAGCGAGAAATTCCCGCACCCGGAGGTGTCCTTCAGCTGGCCGCTAAACAAATATATACTAGTTCAGTGATAATGATCGCCATACTAATTTCCAAACTGTACACAAGAAACTAAAATTAAAATAATACAAGACTAACAAAGGCTAGAGGCTCCTGACTTGGGACAGGCGCAAAAATGCGGCGGGGTTTAACATGTTTGTGAGATCTCAACCCTCCCCCTATACCTCTAGCCAATGTAGAAAAGTAAACGCATAACAATACGCACATTAAAATTCAGTTCAAGAGAAGTCCGAGTCTGATGTCAGAAGATGTAACCAAAGAAAATAAACAAAATGACAATAATACATAAATAACAACAGACTACTAGCAGTTAACTGACATGCCAGCTCCAGACTTCAATTAAACTGACTGAAAGATTATGATTTCATTATATGAACATCAGGAACAATCCTTCCCGTTAGGGGTTTAGTATCATACCATCATAACATATATGAGAAGAACATAACCCGTGTCATGCCAACAACTGGTTTTTGAATAAATGTGTTTAGTTCCGATGAAAGACCCTATAAGTGATTCAATATTAACTCCAAAATATGCAATCTTTAATGACCTGACAACAGTATCGTAACTATATCCCTTCTTAATAAGTCTATTCAAAGGTTTTGTTAGTTTTTGAGGTGAATACTGACACCTTTGTGCTTTATAAAGAATATTTCCATAAGAAATTGGATGTGAAATACCTGAACGTATAAGAAGTCTGCATGTTAAGCTATATTTACGAATGATGTCCTTTTACCGACTAGTTTGTGATATCGAAAACCCTGGTGTAATGATTTTTGAGTAATACATACATTTCTCTCGTTAAAATCTAAAATATTGTTACATACACGAGCGAATCGTACAAGTTGAGATATATAAACACCGTAAAATGGTGACAAGGGAACGTCACCATCTAAAAATGGATAATTAACGATAGGAAATGAAAAATCATCTCTTTTATCATAAATTTTAGTATTCAGCTTTCCGTTAGTGATATAGATATCAAAATCGAGGTAAGGGCAGCGGTTATTGTTAGTATTAGCTTTATTTAAAGTAAGTTCAACAGGACAAATTTCTTTAATATACATACTGAAGTCGTCATTATTGAGAGCCAAAATATCATCTAAATTTCTAAAAGTATTATTAAATTTGTTTATCAGATGTTGTTTCGATGGGTCTTTGCTTATTTTTCTCATAAATTGTAACTCATAGCAATACAAAAACAGGTCCGCAATAAGTGGTGCACAGTTAGTCCCCATTGAAATTCCGATAATCTGACGATATACGGAATCCCCAAAGCGAACAATAATGTTATCTAGTAAAAATTCAAGGGCATATATAGTATCAAAGCATGTCCAATTGACATAGTTTTTTTTTTGTTTATTGCTACTAAAAAATTACCTAAAAGAGTTTGAACATATATATTCACATTCTGACTTTTTAAATGCCCATTTAATTAGGTGTGTGAATTTTTTCTTAATGAGAATGTGAGGCAATGTGGTATACGGGGTAGAAAAATCAAAACTTTGAACAGATTCAAAATCACCAATATAAGCATGCAATTTATCAAGTACTTCCAATGAGTTCTTGACACTTCAAAAGTAATTAATTCCACTATTTTCGAAGGCCTTATTTGAACAATTTATTATCAGGTTTTTAATTGTACCAAGTGTGCTGGTAAGAAGAATAGACAATTTAGTAGTGGAACAATGGCTTGAAGACGAAATAAATCTATATTTGTAAGGTGTTTTGTGTAGCTTCGGAAGCCAATACATAGTTGGGTAACATCAAATAATTAGATGGACGAAAAAAAAACGTCAAACTCAAATATGAATATCGCTTAAAAAAAACATCAAAAATGAAATTTTATTTTTTGACTAAAATGCAGGGTTGACCAACAAAATCCATTACGGATGCATTTGTATTTTATGTACATACGAATTTGCTCCCTCTAGAATGACCAAATCAATGGATTGATTGATTGTTTCGTGTTCAGGACAAGATCGATAGATAAGCTCAACTAGATATTTTGATACCTTCAATTTCATAGCCTTGTCTTAGTAGCAAATAGATATAGGAAGATGTAGTGTGAGTGCCAATGAGACAACTCTCCATCCAAATTCATTCATGTAATTTAATTCTGAATTCATGTTATTGCACCGTGTGCAGTCAAATCAAACCAAAGCGCATACTTTGCTTAATTATCCTCCCTTATGTTCGTGTTGCTTAGCCTCTAGTTTTCTATGGTCTTTCTTGCGTACTATTCTTTGTCTTTTTGTCTTTTTATTTCCAATTTCTGAAGTTGACTCTCCCTCTGGTATCTTTCGCCCCTCTTTTTTTAACAATTTTTAGAAATTCTAAATACTGTCACGTTTAAACGGGCAATTTAGAATTCAATAACATAAAATGTTTAGGGTATCATTCTTCTTAGCTAGTTGAACTAAAAATGTAACAATTAAATGAAACATTACAACTTTGTTAATATGTTGCCTAGCTTAGCTTATACTGTTTGTCCCTATTTTTTATAAATCTCTCAAGCATTATAACATGTATAAGAAAGACATTTATTATCGAAATTTGCATCATTTAAAAAAAAGGTACTGTATGTACTGTATATGTAACTTTTATAAGAGACAACTGATTTTTTAAATTAATATTTGCATCTGATAGAATTCGATTTCTATAAAAAAAAAAAGTTTGATTTGACTGCACACAGATAAACTGAACTTAAGTTAAACAATGTCTTTCTTGCGATATCTATTTTTCAGAAAAATTATTTAGAAAACGCAATATCAAAGCAGGATAGAAAGTTACTTTTGAAATATTGATACGTAATATGTCTCCCTTCAGAGTATTTTGCATGAAAGAGAGGCAATATCAATACACAATTTCTGTTTTGCAATTAAAATTACTAGCAGGTTATGTTACCTTTTATTGACATAGGTGTCACAAAATATATTATATAGAGAAAGATCGATTTAAAAAACATCTTAAACGACCAGCAAGGGAGGATCTAAAAGAAGTGGTTCTGAATGGTGAGTATATCAAAAAACATTATCAATACTTTATGTTGAAACTAGTTGAGAAATGAGAAATCGAAAATGTGGCGATTGAAAAACGGTGTAAAATTTTTTGCTATTTCAGTGATATCAGAATAGTTGACGCATTTAAGCAGAATTAAAAGGCCTCTCTGCATATTTTCTATTCAAAATACTAACATCAAATGCAGCAAATGAATTTCTTACTAAAATAACACATTTTGAATAAAAAAAGTGGTTTGAATTTTTTGTATTTACGGATTGGTAAAGACCAACAACTAATTTGAACTTGAAAAGAAATCTAGAAAGGCCTATGTGGTTCCGACAGTATGTTTCATGATCCGTTTATCAATTATAATTCATAGTTAGCTGTATTTTGAGGAGAAACAAAACGAACAAATTCGAAGCATAGAAAAAATGAAGCTCATTCGCTATACCAATGTTAAGAGTCTTCCACAATATCCTTAATCCTTAGCATATATCTTTCTGAAATTGCTACAACTAGGTTTTCATGACCAAGCAAATGTCCCCTTGCCTTCAGTTTTACAATGTTTGTTTTTTTTAACATTTCACGATTATGTTTTTTGACAACCTCATTATCCTTTATTCAAAATGCTGCATTTGAGATGTAATTGTTTTCAAAATGGTTGAAAGAACGTCACGAACTCATATGTTGGTGACTTATTATCCTCTATTCTAAATGCTGCATCTAAAATGTTAAACTATTAAGTTTATAAAGTGACGGGTATGAAATAACAGCCTTAAGTGAACGACTGTCGTCGTCCAACTTCAATATTCTTGTATTGTCAAAAATGTAATGTCCCACTTTCAAAACAAGTCTTCGATATCGTCCGTATGGACTAGTTACTTGACTGATTGGTTAAATATTAACAGTATATGCAAATACACGTTTGGTGGTATATTATAATTTGTGTTACGGTTCAATCAGCTTTCAAAATGTTGTCGTCTGTTTGATTGAAATAACACCCTAAAAAGATAAAAACTTTGATTTTATACGTTTTAATGTAAATTCCAAAACACAAATAGGTATTCCAATGTTTATGAGTAACCAGTTCTTAAACGTTTTATTCATATTTATCAAGTCTTTCTGTTCTGGTATTCAATTATTGAGAGAACTGTACAGACTGATCTATATTGTAAATTAGAGTATTAGCAACCCAGTAGTACCCAGTAGAAAGTATTGTAATACAAATATATATATATTGTTTGGTTGGAATTTGCGTTTTGCAAATATTTCTAATTACGTGCAATGATTCGCCTTAGTCGTCATTTAAAAGAACTTCATTGTCGAAATACGCTTCTGGAGCAGTACATTTGGTTCTGTTTATGTTATTGAATTGTTAAGCATAGATTCTACAAAATTTATCCACTCGAGACAGTGAAATTTTAAAATTTTAAACGCCAGGCTCGCTTACCGTTTTAAATATTTAAAATTTAACTGTCGAGAGTGGTTAAATATTGTATTTTACGAGCTTTGGTAGTGGAGTCTGTTTCTTTAATGATTTTGTAGAGAATTTGAAATCAATCTTAAGCCGCCTTTTTGAACGACGTTCTATTTACGTGACGTCATCGGGTAGGATCGCCTTTTTTGTGAAGTCACAATAGGAATTTCAGATCAATCCAAGAAAATTTGACGTCATAATCAACTTTTGACCAAAAAAGAACTGTGATCAAATGAACCACACGATGATTAAATGAAAATAATCAACAGGTCAGGAAAGAGATAAATCGAATAAAATTGAGAATGGAAATGGGGAATGTGGTAGAGAGACGAGTATGAATTACGGAAACTGATTTATACAGTACTAAACCAACTGTGTGTTTCATTTGTGTTCCCACTTACATGGAGATATGTTATTCGTCCATTTGAGAAATAATGTCAGTATCATATCTGTGGACATGACAAAAATTCTTTTCATTATGAATGCAAATCGGCCTCTGAAAATATATTACACTGAACAAATAAAATACAGAAGTATTAGTTGTGACATGTGGTATATTGTTCATTTTACAATCCTGTTTTTCCCAGTATATCATATTTAAACCAATACAATTGTATTATACAGGAGAAATAAGACCACTTTATTTGAATTATTATCATATCTTCTATGTTAAAACACAACAGGTTTCGGTATCTTGTATTTTCTTGCATAGTTTGAATTTAATTGATAAAATATGTTTACACTAATGTGAAATTTTTGGATAATAAAATAATGCACCATTCATCATTTTTTGGTGGGGTTCGTGTAGCTTATTCTTTAGTTTTCTATGTTGTTTAATGTGTACTATTGGTTGTCTGTTTGTCTTTTTTTTATTTTTAGCCATGGCGTTGTCAGTTTATTTTCGATTTACGAGTTTCACTGTCCCTCTGGTATCTTTCGCCCTTCTTTGATATTCAACCTTCAACTTTATTTACAAAGTTTTTTATACATGTATTTCATTTGTATTTTAGCTTTCAATATTAGCAAAAGTAATCAATAAATATGAAATCACTATTTAAATTTTGAACTGAAAATTGCAACGGCTAATTTATTCATTTTAAAAAGTCTAAAGTGTCCAATGAATGGTGCGTTATTTTATTTTAAAAAAAATCAGATTTAGTGTTAACATATTTTATTAATTAATAAGAATTTGTTAGGTTTCTGTTTTCAAAATGTCCATCGATTCTTTATTTACCTGTATACATAAATAACATACCGCCTTGTTTGAAAAGCTGTTGAAGAATACTGAATTGACTGCAAGCGAATTTTCTAAACAGTGACATTTACTGCAAGAGTTTATCTGACTATTGACTGAAACTTTTAATAGTTTATTATAAGTTTCCAGCACATTTTGAAAGAGACTAAACTACATTTAATAGGGGTGATAACAACAATGATTTGTCCGAATTAACCCTATATGTAAGTGCTTCTTCCTAGCACAATGTAATAGTGTGACAGTACTACATATGATGACAAATACACACACCCAGCAACAAACCTATTCATATTATGACATGGCTGCACGACGAATGTAATATAAAAACTAGATTTACATTAAAAAAAAGTATCTCAATATTGCCCAAACTTAAATAGAACTTAACGTTGCATACTTTGTTTGTTTTTGATTCTTTATATTTGTATTTGTTTGCATTTGTTTATATTTGTTTGTTTTTGTTCTAATTGAGATTGTGACACGTTGATGACTGATGTGTCCCTATTTTGACAAATTTACCTATTATGTCTGTTTTGTGCACGCTACGTTTTAAATACAATGAAATTTGATGCGACTGTCAGACAAGTAAGAGGTTAAGCGCTATAAAATCAGGTTCAATCCATCATTTTCTACATTTGAAACGCCTGTACCAAGTCAGGAATATGACAGTTGTTACACATTCGTTTGATGTGTTTTATCATTTGAATTTGCCAATTTATTAGGGACTTTCCTTTGTGAATTTTCCTCAGAGTTCAGTATTTTTGTGGTTTTACTTTTTTTCATATGATGTCAGGCGTGTTAGGATCAGTATTACCGTATACCTATAAAAGGTTTTTTCCACGGCAAGGTCAATAACGTTTGTTATTTTTTCTTTCCTTTTTATAGTAAACTGAATTGAGCAATTCAACTGATTAAAGTTAGCAATTATCTTAGCATATACTGTTTGTATAATAACAAGGATTAAAAAAAATATCTTGAGCAAATACTTGAAATTTAGAGATGACAAAAAAGTAATATGAATATTGCAGTTGTTGACTTTTGATATCAGTTGATAACAATGATGACAGTTTTTTATTAACATTCGGTTAGAATTGTAATGGATTACTTGATATTAGATTCTAAAACCTTGTTTCCTATAATGAATTTTACATTAGGGATCATATATAGATTGCAATGAAGTTATTCAAAGAAGGTTTCCAAGTTGAAACGTTTTATTCATCATATCTACAATTCGAGATGGTTGAACTTTATGAAATATCTGCTTTACAGATGACGATTTATATGTTCCAATTCCATCGGGTGTAATATGTGGATCAGGATCTGATTATCTTTCTGAGACTCTATTATCAATCAGAATCTGCATATGTTATTTTGGTGGGTTTAGTGTTACTCAGTCTTGAGTAATCAATGATTTGCTTTGTTTACTGTTATTTGGCTTATTAGCATGGCGATGTTTGTTTGCATTGAACTTTCGTTCTCTATTTTGCATCTTTCGCCTGGTTGTCATAGATATGATTATTTGCATTAACATTCAGCATTATTAGATAATTTATCCAATATTTGAAAATCAAAAAACGCATGAATATATCTTTTAAAAGAAAGGCATTTGAAGGTTGAAATATATGGGGTTAAAGTAATACAACCAATATCGAATTCCAAGGTAAACACAAAAGGGGAATTCCATAAATGCAACAAATGGAAAACAATTTTTCTCAACATTATTCTTTACTCATGCATCCGATTTCATGGGACACAATCATAATCAGGAAATTGTGTAGATGAAATCTACATTTGGGGAACAAAATTCAATTCGGATGTCTATGATGGGTTTATTTCTTTCGGAAGGTACATATATATTACTATTTCAATGCTCTACTTGTATTCCAGGTGAATGTCAGAGTGAAAACCAGTCTTTATGTTAAAAGTAGTTTGGGAAAAATGGAAAATCGGGAAAAGGGAGATTTTACGATTGATTTTAGTAACGATTTTACTCAGTACTTGTTTTCCCTTGATTTGGTACACAAAACAAGAATCATTTAGTCTTTTGAAGAAAACAACATGGTTGATAGATGATGCCGCAGATGGTTGGAAAAATCTTACCATACAGTTTAAAACGTTGACAACTCATTCACACGTTGACAAAAGTCTTGTTAAAGTTAAACCAATAGAGAAGCCTTATAAATGTGATGGATGCTTTTCAAAACAGTTTAAATTTCTGATAAATAATGAAGATATTTGTAATACAAGTAACGTTTCTATCAACATACTTATAATGATAACGTCATCTCCGCAAAATAAGTTGAGTCGAAACGCTATTAGAGACACTTGGTTGACATATGCTAAAAAGAACAACGGAAACATCAGATATGTATTTCTACTTGGAGAATCGCCAATGACTAAGGAATTAGAGAAGGAAAACTTACAAACAAATGATATTATTTTGGGAAATTTTAAGGACGCATACAATAATCTAACTTATAAAACATTGATGGGTTATCAGTGGGCAACACAACACTGCAAACGCGCACAGTTCGTTATGAAAACGGATGACGATATGTTCGTTCATATTCCTGGGCTAACTCGAGTCATTAAAAAAAACTCCAAAGTATTACAGACTGCAGTTGGCGGAAACTGTAAGCAAAGTGCAAGGCCTATTAGAAATACACGATCTAAATGGTATGCTTCTCTTAAAAGTTATCCACAAAAAACCTATCCCGGGTTTTGTTCTGGTACTGGATACGTCACCAGTTTGAACGTTGTCACAAAAATAGTGAAAATATATAAAGATGTTCCGTATTTTCATCTTGAAGATGTATATGTTTCCTTATGTATTAAACAACTTGGATTAAAATTGCATTATATTGATGGGTTTATGAGAACATTTGGACTTTGTCGTAATGAATATAACACGTTAGTTACTGTCCATAAGGTGGTAGCCAGCAGGATGCGACAGATGTGGAAAACACTTTGTGCACCAAAAGAGAAAAATTAACCCAAACAAAAAGTATAGTGTATGTAATATATTTAAAAGAGGAAATTTGCAACTATTTTTTACATTTTTATATTTGAACTAAACATTAAATCACTTTTATTGCACATGAAATTATACAGTAGTATGCTGCCTTTTTTTCTTGTTCATTTTTCCATTAAGGGACAGACGATATCTATAATATTATAAACACTCTTTATATAATTGGTGCTTCTGATAAATATACAATATTAGGTCAATGTCAGAAAAATATCAACTTTTTTGTATGAGGCTGAGAAACTGGAGAAGGGCGAGGTTCTTCCGAGCCCTTCCCCAGTTTTGCGCCGAGTACAAAGAAGTTGATATTTTTCTGACATTGACCTAATATTGTTTTTACACTGCAACTTAAATAAATAAATTCATAGCTATTTAAATTGTAACACATCATCCCTTAATGAACCCCTGACTGTGGAAAAAGTGTTCCTTGATGAAATTGACATTGCACAAAATATAGCTGTGTTACTATATATAGGAAATAAACACAACTGTTGCAGTATAAAAAAGGAAGTAGATACAAGTGGGTTTTTTTTCTTTTTCATTTAATATTTATTGACATATCTAACTATAAGTTAGTTCTGCCATGGAAAACGTTCGTCTACTTTATCAATTGAATGCAGCTTTTTGGAAACGCCCAAACATCTAGAAAACAAAATATTAATTATGTCTGCTGGTCAATGATGTTATTGATGATTAAACATATTGGTATCGATTTTGTATTTAGTAACCAAGAAACATATTGATATTGCGTCTTGTATTTATATAATTGGGAATTGGGACCCATGTTGATATTGTGTCTTGTGTTTAAGAATCGGGTAACATGGTTAATAATATTTTTCAGCTCAATATCTGCTATGCGAATAATATAATTGTAATGCATTTGATGATTTAGACAATTGTGTATCTACACATGATGCAGAATATGGCCACAATAAGACTGAGTTAGTTTGAGTTTGTCAGCTGAAAATCAATAATTACAAGAAACGGACCTTGTCCGTGTTTAAATCCTGTTGAAGTTATGTTTAATAGATTCTCACTAGCCGTTCTGGTGTCTTGATAGGGTCTTAATTACCACTGGTCGATAAGTCATACTCAATCGATCAACTAGAGGGTGAGATTGACCCCGTAAATATTTTATTAATCACAAGTTATTGTATATGTATCAGTAAAACTTTAAAAGCGTAAAGAGAGGACACAATGATGTTCGGAGTAAGAGAGGATTAATACATGAAATATAACTGCAGTTACTATCTAACCTTTTTCACCAATTTGCAATAGATTATACTATTGTACCTTTTAAACTTCCTTTTTTTCGTGTGTATATATGGCTAGTTCATAAAAGCTGTTGAATGAAATAGCTACCATGTACCTGATCTCTTCTGTATTTGAGTGGTAATAAGAAATTTACAATGTTAGTTGATTTTTAAAAAAATCTGTATTTTAAGGTCAATTTACCAGTCACCTAAATCAGCCGGTTATGAAATATTAGTTGGTCTTGTAAGAAGATAGTCAATTGTCACAGTGTATGACTATAGATCTTATTTCATATTGTATAACCACACACTGCAAATATCAGTCATCGGTTTTAAAACTACAAGTTTTAACTAGGTATGAGTGTGAAATAATGTTATTGATAATGTCAGCATAATGAGTTAACGTCTTTATATGTTCAAAACATTCCTTCAAGGTGAGTCAATTTTACTGTTTTCTGTCATTGTTATTGGTGTTAACTGTCATCTATGTTTGTATTATATCATAGACATGAAGCCAAACCCATTTTTCAGCTCACCTGGCCCTATTAATGAACATTTCTCATCACTTTGCGTCCGTCGTCCGTCGTCGTCCGTTAACTTCACAAAAATCTTCTCCTCTGAAACTACTGGTCAAAATAAAACCTAATTTGGCCTAAATCATCCTCAAAATGTAAAAAAATTTTATGTTCATCAGGTGAAGATCTATCTGTGCTGACATTTTATGGCATCCGATGACCCTGCCCATCAACCAAGTCGTTATTGTCTAATAGACTCCTTATTAGAGATATTGCTCTTCGATGATGACTTTGACCAATCTTTGCGTTTTTTGTCTTGTATCTTAAAACTATATTATACAGATAGAGAATTAGCTAGGCAAAAATGATCAGCAAAACAAAATCTACAATGAAGATAATATGGAGGAAATAGTCAGACTCCTTTTTGGAGTTATTGCCCTTTAAAGACGATGTTCACCTTTTTTTGGCGTTTTGTCATAAATGATAGAAAAGTATAATAGATAAGGATACACTTTAAATTACAAAATGATCAGAAAGCCAAGATATACTAACAATTCAAATGTTATCGATACAGTTAAAAAGATATGACAATGATACAAACAAAATTTTTTTCAATTTGAAGTCCTAGAATTTCATATGATAAAGTCAATCACAGTACACGAAACATACTGTTGTGTGCAATACATATAATTCCAAAGTCTTATTATGTGTCCTTTTTGTTTTTGTTCTTGTTTTTTTGTTGTGTTTTTTTTTTTTAAATAATTTGACTAATAAACAGAATATATATGTAGTTTCGAGTAGTGTTTAGTAAAATAAAAAGTGAACAATTTGCAAACAAGCTTTGCTTCAATGAGAATTATCTTTCTTAACTTATATTTTCGTGGTCAGATTTAAGTTGTCAACTTCACCTATGTTGTTGTTATACTTTACACTGGCTGTTTTTATAACTCTCGTTTATCTATACTATTGACGTTTATTATTATTTTATTATTGATGAAATTAAGATATATGGGTTTTAACAGACGTAAATCTGTTGATGGAATAGATTTCTGAAGAATAAAGTTAGTAATATTTTCTTAATAATAATACCCCTACTCCTGCAGTTTTGTAAGTTATGTCTTGTATACTGTTGATCATCTGTTTATAAACTTAATTTTTTTGGCCATGAAATTGTCAGTTTTCTTTCGACTTATGAGTTTGAATTAAAAAAAAGAAGATGTGGTATGATTGCCAAGGACACAACTCTTCATTGGTGATGCCCAAATTACATAGTAATTAACAATTATAGGTCATTGTACGGCCTTCAACAATGAGCAAAGCCCATACCGCACAGTCAGCTATAAAAGGCCGAGAATGAAAAATGTTAAACAATTTAACTGAGAAAACTAACACCCTAATTAATTTACAAAATCCTTTCGATTTCGTTTACCTCATAATGATCATTTGCTTATATTACATATGTTTTAAATTTCTATTTTATAAAGTAGTGTATTTTTTATTTCAATTTGTACAAGAAATTCACTTTTCAGTTTTCATGAACATTTTGAATCTTTAGGTAGTATTAATGTATAGTATCCTTTCAAATGTTTTTAAATTGCTCTTTACATTAAAATACATGATTTACGAATGGAAATATATTCCCATTGTGGCAAAGCACATGGTTTATTGTTCTTCAGATTTTTAATGCATTTAGCTATTTCTTCTATGGAAATGTAAACTTTAATTTCATCGTTATTAGAATATTGAATTCGAGGAAATCTAACAATTAACCAATTAATGTTTGGATTTTGTTACAGAAACTTGTTATAAACAGGTAGTCTGAATATTAAAGTGTTCATAACAGATGCAAACTTTAGTTTTATGTTTCGATTTTAGTTTTCTCCAGATCGTTTGAATAATTATGCAGCAAATTGCCAATGTCCAGACTTTGGACAATGAGGTATAAATGCGATGGAACGTCATTTGTCTTTTTTTTTAAAGTACAGAATCCTTGATGGTTGGTCCTTGATTTCGATGAACCATTAAAGTGAAAAAATTAAGAAAATTTATTGCATGACAATATTATTTCAACTGAATTTCTTTAATTAATCAAAGCAATTAATATATTTTACTTATTTTCTATGAAACTTTAACAATAAAAAAGTAAAAAGCAAACTTAAAATAATACCGAACTCGTCGGAATTTCTAAAAAGGAAAGTACCTAATCAAATTGCAAAATCAAAAGCTAAAACACATCAAACGAATGGATAACAACTGTCATATTCCTGACTTGGTACAGACATGTTTTTTTATGTACAAATGATGGATTAGACCTGGTTTCATAGCTAGCTCAATCTCTCACTAGTATGACAGTCGAAGAAACGTAATTCGTTACTTTACTAGTATTCCCATTTGTTCACGTCCAAACATGGTGTGATAATCAAGGGATTATTTAGAGGTTTCTTTCATCAAGGTTTAAAGTTTTACTTTTTAACAATTATTCTATTTTAGAGCCTCTGGCCTTTAGTAGTCTTGTATGATTTTTTATTGTTTGCCTCTTGTGTATAACTATGGCACGCCTGAACCACTTTTATTAATTAATATTAGATTATCTCAGATAATCCCAGTTTATCTCAGATAAACTAAGATTATCTCAGCTTAATTCAAATTCGAGAAATTCCTAGTTTATCTCAAAAAATACAGAAAATCACGGTTTATCTCAAAATATTAAGAAAATCTAGGTTTTTCTGAACGATTTTCAGATAATCATAATTTATCTCCAGATAATTAATTTTCTCAATTTCAGATAATGAATTATCTCATTTCTAGAGAAAATCTAGGTTTATCTCGGATTCTAAATATACCAAAGAGTAATGTAACGAGTGTTTTAATTGGACGAAAATCGTTTAAACTTTTACTTTCTCTTGATGGTGACGAATTCACTTCCTTTTATTGGGTGAACGGTAATGTGCCAAAATATGGGTCATAATTTTGCGAGATTTTATACAAAAATTACCGTCCTTTTTCAGAGGAGGGGCGACGTTCAACATACGGCACGCAATTTTTACTTATATTATTGATCGATCGCTGTGTTATTGTGTCATGTGTCATGTTGATATCAAACTACTCATGGTGTGGACATTACCGTTATTGACACCTGGACAAGCAAAATTTGTTGAATCAATTATAAAAACAAGTAATATACAGAAAGGCTGATTATATACAATATACATATACTTTGTACATACATAATAAACAAATTTGGTAGCTATTTCTTTTACACAAACTGACTGTTTATTACCGACGGCTAATTTCAACATCGATAATTATTAATTCATATTTTAATTTATTCAGTCGGTTTTAATTTTTTAATCGTGGCAAAGTTTTGTAAAATCTTTAATTAGAACTATCGCATTATTTCGTCATTTGTCAGTAAACAAAATAGAGATAACACTAGAAAGAAGGCAATTAAGTAATATAATACACAAATAATACTTTATTCTAATAATCACTTTTGACTCGAAAACTAGAATATTTGAACTTAAGACATAACATCAGAATCCAGTGAAAAGAAAACTGTTTCTTTGATTATATTTATAAGGAAGGACTTATCTTTTTAGACGATCAGTTGGATTTTTTTATACTGAAATCTATAAAACATTTTTTTTATATAATATTTTGTGAAATAACTGATAAAAATATTACTAACAGGAACATATTAATAAAAGCTGCCCATTTAATAGAAAAAATTGTAAACGAAAAAAGGTCACAGGAAATAAGCCTTCTACAATAATTAATTCAGAGTTCTTTTAAATTGACGAAGAACGTTAAGAAAAGAAAGAAAAGAAATTTAGAGTAAGTTCGTCAATCCATGTACAGCGAAAGAAGGGAACTTCATCCAGTTCAACCAAAAAATCAATCTGAACTTCACAAACTTCTTGATGATATTGGTGTTGACAATGTAACAAACAAAGAAGATTCAGCATATTTTTTTGTGTATTAAAATAACTCTAAAAATTTCGGTGTTAAAAAATGCAGTCTATAAATAAAGTAAACTTTATCAAATACAATAATATATATTGATAATATTTACACAAGACATCGTTCATCATTTGTTGACATTCTTCAAGGCCATCCATTTCACGGCATGATGATACACTTTTATTACAATTACATATCGAGGTTATCTAGACAGGTATATTATCTGTTTCATTAAACAGCCCAACGAAACATATACCCAAAAGACAGCTGTGCAGTCCTTTTTTTATTGCACCTTTTTCTTTTATTGCACCATGTGCACTTTTTGTTCCTCTCAGCAAATCAAGATTCATAAGGTAAGAACATTTCTGTAGATTCTTTGTTTTTGTCCAAAATAAAATTTGATAAAGCAAAGCATATATTGACATTTCTGAAATACAGATTAAAAAAATACTATTTCCTTACAAAATAGTGATCCTTTGTGCTCTAAAAACTACTTTGTGGTCCTTTCTGCTACATTGTGTTTTTTCTGCTCAAAGTAGGTACTTTGTGGTGTATGAGACACACACAAAAAACATGCTGTCATAGTGTATTGGACTGTTGAAAAATAAGTCATATGGTTTGAGATTCATCATCTATGACCTTGAAATTTAAGTCTAGGTTAAAGGTCAAGTTTTGGAACTGATCGCAATTGATAAATTTTCTCCCTATTTTGAAATAAATGTTCTTCGAAACCATATCTTTTTAGAAGTATAAAATCTTTCTATTGAGACTGGGGTGAAATATTCATTACTGGTGATAGATGTACATAGTGGTGATTGATATTCAGAGTGGTGATTGATATACAGAGTGGTGATAGATATACAAAATGGTGATAGATATTCAAGGAAGTGACAAATATACACAGTGTGGTGATATATATATACAAACGAGCGATAGATATAGTGGAGATAGAGATACAGAGTGGTGGTAGATCTACAAAGTGGTGGTAGATATACATAGTGGTGATAGATACACAGAGAGATGGTAGATATACAGAGTGGTGGTAGACATACAGAGTGGTGAGAGATATACAAAGTGAGTGTAGATATACAGAGTGGTGATAGATATAAAAACGTAGTGGTAGATATACAGAGTAGTGATACATATACATAGTGGTGATAGATATACAGAGTGGTGGTAGATATACAGAGTGGTGGTAGATATAGACTGATGTTTTTCTATAGTTGAACAACGGGATTTCAACGAAATATCGGTAAAAAATGGCTTCTTGGCAGCTTTAGGTGGAATCTATTGGTGAAAAGACAACTCGGACCAGTTTGAAACACTTGTCAGACCAGTGACTTTTCGTGGTTTTTACGTTTAATTTAATTTGTTTTGTCTAGATTTGTTTTCTTCTCAGTTTTCCCTAACCTACCATCTTAGCTAGCTGTGACAACTTGTCAGTTTGATGAATTTCATTAAGTTTTGTTACTATAAATTGTTTTATGACGGCCTTACGAGATCAATAAGAAATATAAAACAACAAATATCTTCCAATGCAATGAAAATATAAAGCATATATATATTCGTCTTTACATTTACGGGCCCGTGTTGTAATAAATTATCCTAAAAATCTTTCAAGATGGTTCAAATGCCTTTTACCGTCATGCGCCAAATGGTAATTTTCAACTATCGTTAGCGTCAACTTGATTCAGTTTATATTGTGGTTTGTCAAATTATCCTTATTTATCAGAGGTGTCAATTATTTAAACGTTACCGTTATAATAATTGGAAAACATATATCATGATTCGTCAAAATCAGTTGATTTTTTTATATCGTCATCAAGAAATGAACAATATGTTTCTTTGTGGAGTTTTTGTGGACTTTTATTTCTATTTTCGTCGTTTTAATTTTGACCACGGTGGGGTCTTTTTTCTTGACTCATGGGTTCTAAATGCCCTTTTCATCGTTTTCTTTAAAAAGTAACTTGAGTTGCGTTAAACATGAACATTTTGAATTAAATCAAGCATTCAAAGTATAGATCCCCAAGCATTTCGTTTAAATATTCTTAAAGCACCCAAGTTGTCTTTTAAAGTACGCGGATGTCTGTGAACCCAATTTTAGATTTATTGCAAGTCAAAGCACCCAAGTTGTTTTTTAAAGTACACGGATGTATGTGAACCCATGCAATTCAAGATTTATTGCAAGTCAGACAATTTTTTTAAACGATGATTTTTTTTTTACATTATAAATTAGTAATATGTTATCACATGAAATTATATTACTTCATTCTTGACTTAAATGTTCTTTGCTTGTATAGATATTTGAATGCACACGAATATTAAGTGGATCCGAATCTTAGTCAAACACATAACACATCACTTATATCGAGATATTTTCATATTTCATTAGGAATTAATTATAAGCTGATATTTACTACGTCAAAAACACGTGAAAAATAGTAGAAAAATACCGTTTATATTATTTGGCAAAATTTAAACGTTATTGTTAAAACAAACATTCACTATTTAAGTCATTTAGGAAGCAGTTGTTTGTGGAAACAAAAGTGTTGTCGTATAAAAGTCGAACGACTCCTTTTTACAATATACCGCTCGCTTTTTTAAAGCGATTGGAACATGAATAAATAATTAGTGTATTTCACGCATTTATTTTATTTTCCCCTTATGAAGAACACAGGTTAACCATCAAGCTGCCCTGATGCAGACTCCACCAGATGTTATACACATTTCATTCGTCGTCTGATTTTAACCCTGGTAGTCCTAGCTTGACCAACGACTAAACTTTTACAATCAGGGAAATATTTTAGGCAATGATGTACACTTTTGGAATGGGAGAGATGTGTTCACTTGTTATGCAAGCAACCGATATTCCTTTTATAAGTGAAACTCTTGAAATGTTACTTCAAATTGAAGCGGATGTTAATGGTCTCTTAAGACAGAGAACCAGTCGGGATCATAAGCTTTTCCCGGGATTCACATTTGTTATGACTACACGTTTCTGCATTGGTGTGTCGTCGAATAGACTTATCTACATGCTAAAAATATTATTTTTTTATTTTACTTTGTATCTCAATTGAGATTTTTTTTTAAATTTTGAGAGGACTCCTTGTTTTTCGTCAACTGTAATCGTAAGTCTAAGTGTAATCATAGGTATAGACCTAGTTTCCGCAAATGTCTAATAATCATCCAGTTTATTGCTAAGTGTAAAATTTTAAAACTTATTTAGTAAGTTGAATTATACAGTTTTGTTGTCAGTAAAATAATCTAATCATGATGACGACAAATACCCAATACCTGAAATATTTATTACCTTACAACTCTAATATATTGTTAATCAGTGTGTTTTTGAACGACACGTGCCCAGTGCATAATTAACCATTAAACAAACGCTGTTAAAACGGGGATTAATCCCTAATTAAAGGACGCCACAATTTACAATAATAAGTTCTATATTTGTTAACGTTCTCAAATTAAATTGATTGAATGGATTTCTAAATTTCTCCAATGCCTTTAATATTATTACAAACAAAACGTAACGTTTATTTGACATTTTTGCAACTGTTATCTTTATTTTTGAGCTAAGAAAATCTTTCTGGTTTGATTAACTAGTATGTGTTGATTACCTTTACTAATTACTAAAGACCAAATGACCTAATTAAGGATTTGTAAAGACCTAATCAACACGATAATTGGTATTGAAAATGATTATCGGTTATGCATGACATATCCCAAACAACGGCGCGTGCTAATAAAAAATTCAATAACTTCTTATATATATATATATATTCAATTGATTTTATTCAAACAAAAATAATAATATAAAAATAAAAATCATTTATCGAATAAAAAATATAAAATAAAAACTAATGTCGAACCAACACACAAATCTTTTAAAAATATTATCGATCAGGCAATGTTGTTTAAGAATACATCCATGTCTCTCGCCACTTGATTTTACAAAGATTGGACCATTGGTTTTGCTTTTGCACTAGACATTTAGGGGACTTTTACAGCTGCTTTCTTTTCGATGTGAAGTACAGGCATTTTTCTCTAAATGAGAAAATGCCTGTACTTAGTCAGAATTATTGTTATTCATTCATTTGATATGTTTGATCCTTTGATTTTGCCATTTGCTTAGAGACTTTTCGTTTAGAATTTTCCTCGGGGATCGATATTTTTGTTATTTTACCTTTCCATATCGTATATATTACTAGTCTTAATTGAAAACTACGTTCAAACCTATGATTGCGTTGGATAAAAACCGCAATTTTTATACGTGTGCATGTAAAACAAATTTCGTTGTAGAAGGGTCTAAAAACAGCACAAACAACATTTTCCAAAACACCAAAAAAGTGAAAAAGTATATTTAAACAAAAAGCATTTGACTAACAGGTCGAACAACTGATGTTTTTTAACCCTGCTGACTGCCATTGGCGATTGCCAAATAAAATTGATCACAAGATGTAACAAAATGGATCTAAAAATAAATTTAATACTAAACAGGAAAACAAATTTAACTTGTGGCCACGATGTTATGCCACAAACATGCGGTGTCAATATTTATTTAGTACACCAGATCCGGATTTCGACAATAAATGTCTCTTCAGTGATGTTAGGGATCGAAACGGTATTTGGAAGGCCATATAAAAAGTAACCTCATTTTTAGATAAGACTCTTAAATTTTAAGAGTCAATATAGGATGAACGGATCATATAAACCGAAGGGAAAATATGATACAAGCCCAAACAAAAAAATAGAAACGAGTCTATATATCTAGGCGTAAAAAATAAGTTTCACGTGTGCAGATATATATATTCATTAAATAAAATAAGTAAAAAGTTTATATATATATATATGTCTGCCTGTGTGTAGTGACAACTGCAAATTATACCTTGTCCATCGGATTTCTTAGGATTAAGAAATACCAGGCCTTAAATATATATATATAAACGCCTAAAAAGTGTACATAACAACACCAATGATATAAAAAGGAACTATAAATGTAATTATTTATAAATATTTCGGATAACAGATATCCTTCATCGGTATATATGATTGTGATGTTGAATGAATCAATTATCAGTCTACTTAGATTACGGTGTTATAATCTTGAAATTTATACAATAAAAAAGTCAAACCGAACATCAGGTAAGACGCTTGCAAATATATAATTAGATGGGTGAAAAAAACGTCAAATTCAAATATAAACATCGCATAAAAAAACATAAAATATGAAATTTTATGTTCTGATTGAAATGCAGGGTTGACCAAAAAAATCCATTACTATAACTTAGTAGCTAAAACTTGTGACAAGTTCGGTTGATTTTATAGGTAGCTTTACGTGTTATGTGAATGTTGCATGATATATTGTGTTTTAATAAGCACCACGGAAACAAAATATTACATGATAAAACAATAATATCAATACGAGCCAGGCTCTCAGTTTATACAAATGTATTACAGATCGTTATCTTCATTGCGTGCAAAAATTATATATGAATAAAGGCAACAGTAGTATACCGCTGTTCAAATTCATAAATCCATGGATCAAAAACAAAATCGGGGTAACAAACTAAAACTGAGGGAAACGCATTAAATATAAGAGGAGAACAACAACACAACACTACAATGTAACACACACAGAAACGGACCAAGCATCAGACAAAATCCCACGAGAATAACTAATATAACATCAAAACCAAATACATGAATTTGGGATAGACAAGTACCGTGACACGTCTATTGTATGATAATTGTATATACTGTTACACGGACGTATCCATTTCAAATTGTAGATTTTTCAATTTCAATTTTTAATATTCTTTTCAAGTTTTATATAGGATAAACTTTACACAAACATCAAATAATTAGATGGTGAAAAAAATGGTCAAATTCAAATATAAACATCGCATGAAAAACATAAAATATGAAATTTTATGTTCTGACTGAAATGCAGGGTTGCCCAACAAAATCCATTACTGACGCATTTGTATTTCAAGTACATACGAATTTGCTCCTTCTAGAATGACCAATTCAATGGATTGATTGATTGTTTCGTGTTCAGGACAGGTAGTCCGATAGATAAGTTCAACTAGATATTTTGATACCTTCCATTTCATAGCCTTGTCTTAGCAGCAAATAGATATAGGAAGATGTAGTGTGAGTGCCAATGAGACAACTCTCCATCCAAATTCATTCATGTAATTTAATTCTAAATTCATGTTATTGCTCCGTGTGCAGTCAAATCAAACCAAAAGGCATACTTTGCTTCATTACCTTCCTTATGTTCGTGTTGCTTAGCCTTTAGTTTTCTATGTCCTTTCTTGCGTACTATTTTTTGTCTTTTTGTCTTTTTATTTCCAATTTCTGAAGTTGACTTTCCCTCTGGTATCTTTCGCCCCTCTTTTTTTAACAATTGTTAGAAATTCTTAAAACTGTCACGTTTGTAATGGCAATTTAGAATTCAATAACATAAAATGTTGAGGGTATCATTCTTCTTAGCTAGTTGAACTAGAAATGTATCAATTAAAAGAAACATTACAACTTTGTAAACATGTTGCCTAGCTTAGCTTATACTGTTTGTCCCTATCTTTTTTAAAGCTCTCAAGCATTATAAGAATGACATTTATTATCGAAATTTGCATCATTTAAAAAAAGGTACTGTATATACTGTATATGTAACTTTTATAAGAGACAACTGATTTTTTTAATTAATTATTTGCATCTTATAGAATTCGATTTCTATTAAAAAAAACTGTGTTTTGTTTAATTTGACTGCACACAGAAAAACTGAACTAAAGTTATGCAATGTCTTTTTTGCGATATCTATTTTTAAGTCACATAAAAAAATTATTTAGAAAACCCAATATCAAAGCAGGACAGAAAGTTACTTTTGAAATATTGATACGTATTCTGTCTCCCTTCAGAGTATTTTGCATGAAAGAGAGGAAATATCAATACACAATTTCTGTTTTGCAAAAGACAATTAAAATTTCTAGCAGGTTATGTTACCTTTTATTGACATAAAGTGTCATAAAATATATAATATAGAGAAAGATCGATTTAAAAACATCTTGAACGACCAGCAAGTGAGGACCTATTAGAAGTGGTTCTGAATGGTGAGTATATAAAAAAAACATTATCAATACTTTATGTCGAAACAAGTTGAGAAATAAGAAACAAAAAATATGGCGATTGGAAAACGATGCGAGAATTTTTGCTATTTCAGTAATATCACAATCATTGACCTATTTAAGCAGAGTTAAAAGACCCTCTCTGAATAATTTCTATTCAAAACATCTACCTCAGATGCAGTAAAGGAGGGACGAAAGATACCAGAGGGACGAAAGATACCAGAGGGACAGTCAACATGAATTGACTGCTGAAATAATTCAATTTAAATAAACAAAAATTAATGCATATAAAGAATGACGTTCACCCGATATACCAATGTTGAGAATATTCCACAATGTCCTTAATCCTTAGTATATTTTTTTTCTGGAATTGCTACAAGTAGGTTTTTAGGACCAAGCAAATACCCCCCTGACTTCAGTTTTGAAATGTTTTTTTAACATTTCACAGTTAAGGCGAAGTGTACGTAATTGCACGCCTCTAGCGGAATACGGGATTAAAAACGTTCGTCGTTAGTTACGCAAGTTATCTCCCTTACTCCAAGAAAGGACACACGAAAGAGAAACTACTTTCTTCGGTCTATAATGAATCCAACAAGCACGCCTGTGCTGTCTTTAACCTCATAGAAATTATCTAAATAACTCCAATTAGAAATCACAGCATTCTGTACGTTGTTCTGTGTGCAGCCTGACTTAAAAACATTGTTTTAGACGCGTAGGAGAAGGCATTTCGTGTTTATGATATCAACAGAAAGAAAAAACGCCTCACAACAAAATTATAAACAAATAAACAAATAAACATGTAACAATTTTTCTTCTATTGATATCAAATTAATTAAAATGAAACCTGAATTGACCCAACAATATCGTTTTAAAAAGCCGTAGTCTTGAACGAAAAACACAGTACTCAACGTAAAGTTTTATAATAGGTTACACATAATTAATGAAAGACGTGTGAATTTAATTGTTTAATTAAAAAGACGTTGAAATGTTCGTGTTTTGTGCAATTGAAAATTTAAGGACAGGATTTATATTCATATAAGAAATCAGACGATACCAAGAGAATAATTTGACCACTTGTGCAAAACTTACCAGTCGGAAGAACAAAGACGGAAAACAAACAAAAAATAAACAAATTATGCCCCAAAAATTACTCATTAACTTAAAAATTTTCTTACTCTAACATTTATCTTAAAATAAGTAAAAATTATGTCATTCAACTCCCAGTTTTCAACTTTTCTACATGTGCAGAAAATAAACAGGTGTCTTCTATTCCGTCCGCAATTTATGGGAAAACTAAATCTAAATTTAGAACCATATTGAAATTGAAAGTACACATGTAAGATAAAATATAACATGTCATTTCTTCTTTCACAAATTCCAATTTCGAAGAGATATATAGCGAAATCTGTTTTCTTTTATTGTGCCTGTGTGCATCATTCAAAATTAGAGAAAGTAATTTTGAAGTATCAAGTCTCAATCCAAGATTATGAATGAATGAAATATAGAATTACGGTGGAAAGGTGGGGGGGGGGGGTATGACCTTTATCGGAACTCCGGGATCGGGTGTTTTTAAGCTCGGGATTTCGGGATTGACCCTTTCGGGATCCGGGAATTCTATTTCCGAATTTCGGGTAGTTGGGATTTAAATTTTTTTTTAATTCGGGACCTCGCCGGATTTCGTGTTTTTAAGGCCGGGATTTCGGGATCTGGATCCTTCCTTCCCTCCTCCCTCTATTATGGTTAAAGAAAAAAGGTCGGGGAAGTTTTGTGATACTTGTAACTGCAATTTAATATTTAGTGGAATGAGAGGTGAAATGTGTTCAGACTATTACATTTCGATTTTTTTTTAAAATTTAACCAAAGTTTACTGCAAGGGGTGTTTAACGACCTCGATGACTATCCATGAGGATCTCGCACTCGGTCAGCTCTAGGTTTTCACCTAGTTCATGATCATACAAGAATTGAGAAGCCTGTGGTTTACTAGTCTTATAATATGAGACTTTGGAGTTCATATAATTTACATTCAACGTTTTTATCGAATATTTCAAGGCTTTTTTACTATCAATGTTGATCCCCTCTTCCAATTGATTGGATAAAATGAATGGATTACCGCCCCTATTTCAAACTGAAGACCTATAAACTGACTGGTATTCCAATTTGTTAAAAGAAATAATTGGTATCTCTATTGATTCAATACCGTAATGCCGAAAAACAATCATTTGTTTCCACGAATTCCTAACAGCTAGAATTTTATTCTCGAGTTTTAATTTGAGTAACTCGAATAATTCAAGCCCTTTCCATGTCCGATTTTCTCCCACACGAGAAATGTAGCATTCGTACATCAGCTGAATAAAACGACTGAATAATTCGGGTTACAATTTGTGTAGATCCCGAATGCACATAAAAGTAAAGGTCCAGTCCGACTTTCGGAATGGACTGTTGTAGATTTCAGGTTGATTTCTAGAAATAAAAATCATACAAAAATGTTTCACGCAAATATTCGTCTTCAGACGTGTAAAGTTATACAACGGTTACTAGCCGGTTTGGATTGTGATAAAAAGAAGCGCATGCAATGCATAAAATATATAATGTCGTGGCTCAGGGATGTGTTGAATTATAGAAATGCTTGTGCGGCACAAAGATTAGATTAATTTACCCAAATGTACTAAGAATTACCACACAACTTAAATTTACTTAAATATTGATTTGTTGTCCTGTGCCAGAGAGATGGCTGATATTCTGAGAAGAGACCTTGATGAAATGAAGTTTTATGGGAACAAAGATTTTGAAAACACGTTGCAGTGTTTAGATTTTAACAAAAAATAAGGCACCAAAGTCGAAAATAGTTCTAGTTCATAATGAAGAAAATGTCAACCGTTTTCTAGCTTGGCGATCTCCGCACGCACCCGAATATAATAGACAAATACAATACAATAGTACACAAAACGTAGCATAAAGAACTAAAGACCGAGCAACACGAACTCCAACAAAACAGTATATATTTCATACAAGTATAGGACTATATGAAGCGTCGTAACTGTTGCGGCGACGTCAATAACGTTGTCGTTGTTTTTTGTTTTTTTACACTCAAGATTCAACTTTAACAGGGTATAGCTTGAAAAGTAGCACGGTTGCTAAGGACTTTCTTTGCACCAATCGATTCCTCAGACATTTTAGAATCGTCTCATAAATTTAAAAAAAAATCGATTGTCTAATATAATAGAAAATCTTGGAAATGTAACAATTCCTGCCGAATTTCACGATTTTCCCTATATATCCTTTGTAATTTTGGTGTATGATGCTTGTAACTTCAACAGCTCGTATCTCAAAAACGAAAACGGTTACCCCCTTTTTTTATTTTATTTTCCGATTTATTTTTACAAGCAGAATCTACATGTAAAATTTAAAAAGAATCCATTGTGTAGTTTAATTACGTACACTTCGCCTTAAGAAAGGACGTCACGAAATGTTATTCATTATCCTTTATTCAAAATGCTGCAATTGAGATGTCTTTGTTCTCAAAATAGTTGAAAGGACGTCACGAAATCATATGTTGGCTATTTATTATCCTCTATTCCAAATACTGCATTTGAGATGTCGTCGTCCATCTTCGTTTTTTACTTTTTTTTTAAAAAAACACGATTGGAATTTCAGTGTTGTTGTATAGGCAAATATTTAATGTCCCACTTTCAAAACAAGTCTTCGATATCGTCCGTGTGCTTGGTTATATATTAACTATTGTATATATTATATGCATATAAAAATTCGGTGAGATATACTAATACGTGTAACGGTACAATATGCTTTCAAAAGGTTGTCGTCTGTTTGATTGAAATAACACCCTAAAAAGATAAAAACTTTGATTTTATACGTTTAAAAGTAAATTCTTTCACACACATAGGTATTCCAATGCTTATGAGTTACCTATTTTTAAACGTTTTATTCATATTTATCAAGTCTTTCTGTTCTAGTATTGAATTATTTTTTAAAACTTTACAGACTGATCTTTATTGTAAATTAGAGTACCAGCAACCAACCCAGTATAAAGTACTTTTTAATTTGCTTTTGGAAATATTTGAATTTACGTATTATGTTCCGCCTCGGTCGTTACTGAAGAGAAATCATTGTCGACATACGCCCTGGAGCTGTACATTTGGTTCCGTTTATGTTAAGAACTGTTTAACATAGATTCTACAACATTTATCCACTCGAGATAGTAAAATTTTCAAATCTAAAACGCGAGGCTTTAACTTTCGATAGTGGATCACTAATCAAATTGTATTTTACGAGCCTTGGTAGTGGAAACTGTTTCTCTAATGATTTTTTGACGATATGAAACAATTGTATAACAAAGCATACGAGTTCTTTTAATGTACACACATTGGCATTTACATATTTATACAATTTAATTATTGATAGGATCCGGAAACAAACTATCCACTTATATTAATCCGTATAAATTTTCAGACTGCCCGACAACATTTTTTAACACAAAATTCATGCCATATCATGAGATGTTTAGAGGCTATATTAAGTATGTCTTACATATGTCGGAGTTTCAATTCTTTGAAAGCTTGTAATGCTTACTATTTCCATCTGATATGTATATTTCATAAAAAAAAAATCTATGTTTTCATAATTATACATGTTATAATTTGTCATTTTTAAAACAACGTTGAAATGAAATTGGCATTTTAATCTGAACATCTCTAAAATCGCTTGCAGTTAATATAGATTTGTTAAGTCTGTGTTCAAAATGTTCATCAGTTGTTTATTTACTTGTACACAAAAATAACATGCTGCATTGTTTAAAAAGCTATTTAACAGTACTGAATTGACTGCAAGCGAATTTTCTGAACAGTGATGTTTACCGCAGGAGTTAATCTGACTATTGACTGAAACATTGAACATGACTTATTATTTTATTCTAACGAGTTTTCAGGACATTTTGAAAAAGATATAAATACCGTTTCAGACTAAACAAAATTTAATTAGGGACGATCACAACAATAATTTGTCTGAATTAAACCTATGTGTAGGTCCTTCTTTTTAGCAAAATGTATTAGTGTGACAGCTGTACATATCATAACAAATACACATACCCAACACCATACCAAAATGTTATTCACATGTATGAAATGGCTGCAAGACAAATGTACTGTAATAACTGAATTTACATTAAGAAAGTATCTCAATATTGCCTAAACTTTGATAAAACTGAACGTTTTTGAGTTGCAGACTTTTATTATATGGTGTTAGGCATGTTAAGATCAAACTTATCGTATACCTACAAAAGTTGTTTTTCCATGGCAAGGTCAATATCGATTGTCATTTTATTTTCCCCCGACTAATGCGACTGTATAAACCGGGATCCCTTAGATGCTTCCCTGGGCAACTTAGGGTTGATGCAACAGGTAAATATTAATAAAGTAAGGTTAACAAAATAATTTTAACGATTGTTAGTTTTTTATTCTTTTTCTTTTTTTTTCTCCCTTTTTTTTTGTAAACTTAATTGATCTATTAACTGATTAAAGTTAGCAACTTCCAAAGCATATAATGTTTGTATAATATCAAGGAGCAAAAAATTTCTTTTGCAAATACCAGAAATTTAAACACTTATTTTGATCATTGAGAAGCTTAATATTCCCTTAAAAACACAACGTAATTAAAACGTTTAGTTGATTTTACAGAGTTATCTCCCTGTAGCGTAAGGTACCACCTTAAGTGATATGGAGTACATTATATGATATTCTGGATCTTTGTTTTCTATCACGAATTCCACATTAGGGATCATATACCGATTACAATAATTTTTTTAAAGCAGGTTTTCAAGTTAAAACGTTTAATTCATCATATCTGAAATTCGATATAGCTGAACAATTTTTCTCAACATAATCGTTAACTCATGCATTCGATTTCATAGGACACAATCATAATCAGAAAATTAGGTGGACGAAATTCGCGTTTTGCGGACAAAATTCAATCGTGATGTCTATGATGGGTTTATTTCATATCTGAAGGTACATATCTATTACTATTTCATCGCTCTACTTGTATTCCAGGTGAATGTCAGAGTGAAAACCAGTCTTTATGTTTAAAGTAGTTTGGGAAAAATGGAAAATCGGGAAAAGGGAGATTTTACGATTGATTTTAGTAACGATTTTACTCAGTACTTGTTTTCCCTTGATTTGGTACACAAAACAAGAATCGTTTATTCTTTTAAAGAAAACAACATGGTTGATAGATGATGCTACTGGTGGTTGGAAAAATCTTACCATACAGTTTAAAACGTTGACAACTCATTCACGCGTTGACAATAGTCATTTTAAAGTAAAACCAAAAGAGAAGCCATATAAATGTGATGGATGCTTTTCAAAACAGTTTAAATTTCTGATAAATAATGAAGGTATTTGTAAAACAAGTAACGTTTCTATCCTAATACTTATAATGATAACGTCATCTCCGCAAAATAAGTTGAGTCAAAACGCTATAAGAGACACTTGGTTGACATATGCTAAAAAGAACAACGGAAACATCAGATATGTATTTCTACTTGGAGAATCGCCAATGACTAAGGAATTAGAGAAAGAAAACTTACAAACAAAGGATATTATTTTGGGAAACTTTAAGGACGCATACAATAATCTAACTTATAAAACATTGATGGGTTATCAGTGGGCAACACAACACTGCAAACACGCACAGTTCGTTATGAAAACAGATGACGATATGTTCGTTCATATTCCTGGACTAACTCGAGTCATAAAGGAAAACTCCAAAGTATTACAGATTGCAGTTGGTGGTAACTGTAAGCAAAGTGCAAGGCCTATTAGAAATACACGATCTAAATGGTATGCTTCTCTTAAAAGTTATCCACAAAAAACCTATCCGGGGTTTTGTTCTGGTACTGGATACGTTACAAGTTTGGATGTTGTCACAAAAATAGTGAAAATATCAAAAGATGTTCCTTTTTTTCATCTGGAAGATGTGTATGTTTCCTTATGTATTAAACAACTTGGATTAAAATTGCATTATATTGATGGTTTTATGAGAACCTTTGGACTTTGTCGTAATGAATATAATACATTAGTAACTGTCCACAAGGTGGCAGTCAACAGAATGCGACGGATGTGGGAAACACTTTGTGCACCAAAAGAGAAAAAATAACCCAAACAAAAACTATAGCTTATGTATTTGAAAGAGGAAATATCTTTTGCATTTTTGTATTTTATACTAAATATTACATTAATTTCATGCACATGAAACTAATCAGCAATATGCTGCCTTCATTTTGTCATTAGGGACAGTGTATTTACGATATCAATAATATTTTTTACACACTCTTTATATAATGGTGCTTGTGATAAATCGAAAGTAGGTAACAAGTGGGTTTTTATTTTCTTTTTCATTTAATATTTATTGACAAATCTAACTCATGATAAGTTCTACCGTAGAAACCTACGTCTGGTTTATCAATTGAATGCGGCTTTTGAAAACGTTAGAAAAGAAAAGATTTAATATCTGCTGATTTTATAGATTGAAACTTCTTTAAAGTATAAACGAAGGGGAAGATACCAATGGTATTCACAACTCATAAGGCGAAAACAAACTAGCAATGCCATGGAAAAAAACACGAAAATCGAAAAAAAGACAATCGAAACAAACAAATACAAAACTAAAAAGTGAGCAAGATGAGTCCTAACAAAACCCGAGGTTGATCTCATGCGCAAGGGAATTATCATAATTATATATCAGAAATTCAGCAAGAAAAAAAAACAAATGAAGTAATATCCATTAGACTGTCTAGTCAAATATATAGTTTTAAAAAATATTGTTCATAAGTAGCAAAACTTGGAATGATTGACAGGATACATGAAGATACCTTTGCATGTAACCTGTTCGTCATCGAGATCACCAGCCTAGTACTGGCATGAACATTTTTTAATAAAATGCTGAAAATCATTTTGTTTAATTGTCGTTTGGTTTTTTGTTGCACTTTTGTGTTTCTGTTGTGTCGTTGTTTTCCTCTTATATTGGATGTGTTTTCCTCAGTTTTAGTTTGTAACCATGGAATTGTGTTTTTTTTCAATCGATTTATGAATTCGACAGCGGTATACTATTTTTGCCTTTACTTACATCTAGGAATATATTTTTTATCATGCAAGAACCCATTCTTTGTACGGATTCGGTTATATTCAGTTATAATTATTGTTATTTTATCAATTCTACATTTAATGTATCGTGTTATGGATTGCAATTGTTTTGGCCTCGAAAAACACAGAAAAAACATTACTTTTCGAAATCATCAATTGGAAAGAACAAACTGATTTATTTTGTTTATCAAACACACACTAAAGAAATAGATCAAACATCCTTTATTACAAAAATGAACTACACATGATTTTTAAACGTTTCATGATGATGACGGATGACACATTTTGCAAGACGTTTTTTTTTTGGGGGGGGGGGGGGGAGGCGAAAGATCTCAAAGTGACTTCAAACTCATAAGTCCCGAAGGTTTTTGTTATCAATACCCTACATTTTTGTTATTGGTTTGAAACTTTAGTAGGCAAACCTTGCCTCCTAAGAGTACGTATACACCTATCAATAAATGATATTACTGTCAATATGTTGTTGTGGACAATTTTTATTTTTAATACTAAGTTTACTGTAATTCATATATTAAAATGTAATTAATAGAAAATTCACTTATCTGTTTTCGGTAGCCAATGATTCAAGTGCTCAGACAAAGTTATTCTTTGTTTGTGTAGTGCATTCTTGACGAGATATCATATATGTTTGCAATTTTCAAGGTGACAGAAATCAATTACTTCCGGGTTTTTTTTGTGGTGTTTGTCTTGCTCAGTCATTATTTTTCTTTGTTGCGTTTTATGTATTGTTGTTTGTCTTTTGATCTTTTTCATTTTTAGCCATGACTTTTTTAGTTTATTTTCGACTTATGTGACTTTGTATCCGTTGCTTCTCTTTTACAGCATGGTCCTTTAGGTTTATCTATTAAATATAATCTACCAAAAAGAGAAGTTCATGTGGCATTGAAAAATTGGGAATGATATCCTGTGAAAAAAAATCACAATTTTATAGACATTGACATTGTGCATTGAATTTAGGAATCGGGAAACATTTTGACATCGTGTCATGTATTAAGGAATCGGAAAACATATTGGCATCGTGTCTTGTATTTTGAATCATGAAATATATTGACATCGTGTCTTTTCTTTTGGAATCAAGCAACATATTGGTATCATTCATGTATTTAGGAATAAAAAAAAAACATATTGACATTGAGTCTTGTATTTTATTATTGGGAATTAGGACCCTTGCTGATATTTTGTCTTGTGTTTAAGAATCGGGAAACATGGTTACTAAAAAATTTCAGCTCAATATTTGCTATGCGAATAATATAATTGTAATGAATTTGATAATTTAGACAATTTTGTATCTACAAATGATACAGAATCTGCCCACAATGAGACTGAGTTAGTTTGAGTTTGTCAGCTGAAAGTCAATTATTACAGGAAACGGAATTTGACCGTGTTTTAATCCTGTTGAAGCTATGTTTTATAGATTCTCAGTAGCCGTTTTGGTGTCTTGAAAGGGTATGTAATTGCCACTGGTCGTTAAGCAATCAATACTCGATCGATCAATTAGAGGGTGAGATTGGCCTCGTAAATATTTTATTAACCACAAGTTATTGTATATGTACCAGTAAAACTTTGAAAACGTAAAGTTAGGACTTATGATGTCCGGAGTAAGCGAGTATTAATTCATGAAATTTAATGCAGTAATTATCTAACATGTTTTCACCAATTTGCAAAAGTTAATACTATTTTACCTTTTAAAATTCCCTTTGTGTGTGTATGTATGGTTAGTTCATAACATCTGTTGAATGAAATAGCTACCATTTACCTGATATCTTCTGTATTCGAGTGGTGATAAGAAATTCACAATGAAAGATGATTTTTTTAAATCTTTTTTTGAAGGTCAATTTACCCGTCACCTAAATTAGCCGTTTATGAAACATTAATTGGTCTTGTAAGAAAAGAGGGACGAAAGATACCAAAGGGAAAGTCAAACTCATAAATCTAAAACAAACTGACAACGCCATGGCTAAAAATGAAAAAGACAAACAGAAAAACTATAGTACACATGACACAACATAGAAAACTAAAGAATAAATAACACGAACCCCTGCTAGTCAATTGTCACAGTGTATGAATATAGATTTTATTTCATATTGTATAGGCATACACTGTAAAGATCAGTCATCCGTTTTGAAACTACAAGTTTTAACTAGGTATAATTGCGAAATAACGTTATTGATAATGTCAGCATAATGGCTTAACGTCTTTAAATATTCAATACATATCGAGAATATTCCTTCAAGGTGAGTCAATTATATTGTTTTCTGTCATTGTTCCTGGTCTGAACTGTCATCCATTTTTGTATTGTATCATAGAGATGAAGCCAAACCCCTTTTTTAGTTCATCTGGCCCAATAGGGCCAAGTTATCATTTCTCATCACTTTGCATCCGTTGTCCGTCGGCGTCCCTTAACTCTTACAAAAATCTTCTCCTCTGAAACTACTGGGCCAAATAAAATCAAATTTCGCCTAAATCATCCTCAAAATGTAAAAATGTTCATTAGATGAAGATCTATCTGTGCTGAAAATTTAGGGCATCCGATGACACTGCCCATCAATAAAGGCAACAGTAGTATACCGCTGTTCAAAGTTCATAAATCGATAGAGAAAAAACAAATCCAGGTTACAAACTAAAACTGAGGGAAACATGTCAACGTTGTTGTCTTATAGACTCCTTATTAGAGATATTGCTCTGCGATGATGACTTTGACCAATCTTTGCGTTTTTTGCCTTCTATCTTAAAACTATATTATACAGATTAAAAATTAGCAAGGCAAAAAATGCAGCAAAACAAAATCTACAATGAAGATAATATGGAGGAAATGGTCAGACAATATATAAGAATACACTATAAATCACAAAATGATCAGCAAGTCAAGATCTACTAATAATTTAAATTTTGTCGATATAGTTAAGTAGACTGCCTCTTTATGGGAGTGATTGCCCTTAAACGAAGATTTTGTTTATCCTCTTTTGTATTTTTAGAAAAAAAACTAACGATGTTAGAGAGAAACTGAACAGGCAAAATGATAAGTAAAACAAGATCATCTGAACTGATTTTTGACATAAATTATATTCTTGTCTACAATGTTGGAGAATGTCTATTGTTGAATATACACATAAACCAAGGTGAGCGACACATGTTATGTATACTGAAAGATCAAATCTCTACAAATTATGAAGACCATTGAATGTTTATTAAATGCATTTCTTAATGTTTTACATCTCGATCAGAGATAAAACAAAAGTTTTAGTTCAATACATCTATTTGAATGCATCAAAAGTTTACTAATGTTCAAATATATCGCTAAATGAGAAAATCAAGATACTAAACATAAATCGAGGGCACACCATGGGCTTCAAAAAGAACAAGATCGAATTCATTATTGTAAAACACTTACTAATGTTATACTGATATGAGATATAATATAAAATGACTACAACACAATCTGAATATAAAGACTCAACAAATTAGGTGTTCATGTAAGCAATAACAAAATAAGATGTACAATATTTAATGACAACAACAAAATCTTAAATTACATGTATATATTGTTATATATCCGCAAGCTTAGGGTTGGGGTTAGGGTGAAGTTTAGGGTGAGTTTAGGGTGAGTTTTAGGGTTAGGGTAAGGGTTTAGGTAAAGGTAAGGGTTCATGTAAGCAATCTCAAAGCAATACGTGAATGACAATGATACAATATTTTTTTTTATGATTAAGTCATTAAAAGTACACGAAACATACTGTTGTGTGCAATACATATTTCCAAAGTCTTATTTTGTGTCCTTTTTGTTTTAGTTCTTTTTCTTGTTTTTTGTTGTGTATTTTTGTTGTGTTTTTTTTTAAATAATTTGTCCAGTGAAAAGAATATATAAAGCTTCCAGAAATGTTTAGTAAAAAAAAGGAACAATTTGTTAATTGAGTTTGGTCCAATAAGACTTATATTTCTTTACTTATATTTTAGTGATCAGATTTAAGTTGTCAACTTCACCTATGTTGTTGTTATACTATAGACTGGTTGCTGTTATAAATCTCGTGTATCCATATCAATGATAGATATGAGTTGTATTCTATGGCTATACTATTGACGTTTAGTTGTTCTATTGTTAATGAAATTAATACATAGATGTAGTTTAACAGACACAAATCCGTTGATGATATAGATTTCTGGTGAGGTATAAAATTAATTATATTTTTGTAATAATGATACCCCTTCTCCTGTGGTTTTGTTGGCATCGTAATGCTCGGCCATTTTTATTTTTGTTTTAAGTTAAGTCTTGTATACAGTTCATAAATTTTTGTTTTTGTCATGGAATTGTAAGTTTACTTTCGACTTGCGGTATGATTGCCAAGGACACAACTGTTAATTGAAGAATTACACGGAAATAAACAACTATAGGTCATTTTACGACCTTCAACAATGAGCAAAGCCCATACCGCATAGTCCGCAATAAAAGCCACGAATAAAAAATGTAATACGTTTTAATTCAGTAAAATAACATCATAATTTAATCCTTTCGATTTCGTTCACCTCTCTTTCACAATGTTTATTTGCTTATGATGCATGTGTTTTTAATTTATTTCTTTTATACAGTAGTGTGTTTTTCTATTTCAATTTGTTCAGACATTCACTTTAAAGTTTTCATGAAAATTTTGAATCTATTTTTTTTTAAATTTGTCTTTACATGAATAGACTATTTATGAATGGATATACGATTCAAAGTAGGAAAATATTAGAGTATTGAGTTCGAAGAAATCTAACTAGTGATCAACACATGTTTCGATTTAGTTATGGATACTGTTATAAACAGGTAGTCAGAATATTAAAGTGTTCAAAACAGACGCAAACTTTTGTTTTATATCTGGATTTTCTTTTTCTCCATATCAATTCAATAATATGCAGCAAATTGCCAACGCGCATACTTTGGACATGAAGTATACATTTAATGAAACGTCTTAGTTTTGTTTTAGTAAGTACAGAATCCTCGATCGTGTATTCTTTATTTCGATGCATTAATGATATAAAGTGACTTAAGAAATTTGATTGCATGATTTTATTATTTTAACTGAGTTTATTGAATTAATCACAGCTATTGATACATTTAACTTACTTGCTATTCAACTATTACATTCAAAAAGTAAAATTACAAATATACCGAACTCCTAGGAAATTCCGAAAAGTCCGTAATCAAATGGCAAAATCAAAAGCTCAAACACATCAGCCTTACCTTACTTTGATTGAGCATAAGCCACTATCGATATTTCTCCACCTTGTTCTGTTTTTGCTAGCCTCCCCAGATCATGCCACGTGTATCCTTCTTTCTCCATCCCTGCTGCAACGTTCCTTCTCCACGTGTATCTTGGTCTGCCCCTGCTACATTTTCCTTGTGGGTTTCACTGTAGGGATTGCCTTGTAATGTTGTTCTTTGGCTTCCTCAATGTGTGTCCTATTCATCGACACTTTCTCTTCTTTTTCAACTCTTCATCAATTCGGTCTCGGTTGGTCTTTTCTCACAGATCTTGGTTTGATATCCATTCAGGCCATCTGATGTAAAGGATGTGTCTGATACAGTTGTTAATGAAGACTCGACGTTTTTGAAGCAGGTTTAGTCTCAGTTCCATATAAGAGTATGGTTTTTACATTTGAGTTGAACAAGCGTATTTTGTCAAATTGATATTTTGTCAAATTGATCTCAAAATATTAAATGCAGTTCTAGCTTTTACAATTCTGATTTTTATGTCTTTACTTGAACCACCAAGATTATCCACTACGTTTCCAAGGTATGTGAAGGAGTCCACTTCTTCTAACGCTTGGGTGTTAACTACCAGACTTGCTAGGGACCTTGTGTTAAACTTAAAACTTTGGTCTTATTGTGGTTGATGGAAAGTCTTGTTTCTGCTGCTCTCTTTTCAAACTGTGCTAGCTTGTCCTGCATTTGATGGTGTTTATGGGACAGCAAGGCAAAGTCATTGGCAAAGTCTAGGTCATCCAGCCGTGTCTTCTGCCATCAGTGGCTTGATTCATAATCCAGTCAACTGAAAGAAGGAATAGCATCTCAAACACATCAAACGAATAGATAACAGCTGTCATATTCCTGAATTGATACAGGCATTTTCTTATGTAAAACATGGTGGATTAGACCTGGTTTCATAGCCAGTTTAATCTCTCACTTGTATGATAGTCGCATAAACGTAATTTGTTACTTTACTAGTACAATGTATTGACATTTGTGTACGTCCAAACATGGTGTGATATATAAGGAACTATTTAGAGGTTTCTTTCATCAAGGTTGATAGTTTAATTTTGAACAATCATTCTATTTTAGATCTTGATAAAAAAAATTACATGGTTGATCATCATTACAAATACTTGTTTATGCACTTTTTCCAGTAGAACTGTAATTAATATCTCGTATTTAAAAGGCAACTACAGACATCTGTCATCGATTTTAGAATTCAAAATTGAAACTAGATAAAATGTATAATGTTATCATATTGACTTAACATTTTTAATAGCTCCATATTTCTAAAGTAATAACAATCATTTCAATAAACAGAACAAATTTCCCTCTCTATTTCTTATTTTTTGTCTGATTGTCGACTTATCTACATCTTACAGGGTTTAAAATACCAGTCTTCAAGTAACATAAACATTTTTATAACTTAGTCAGTGTAATCATATGCAGATGATAAGCATAACACAACATCTTGAAACAATGCTAAAACTTACGGAACATGTATTGCAACTTTTTCAACAAAAAGGAGAAACAAGCAAATGACAAAAACTTATATTTTGTTCATTCTCTACTTAAGTTGGTGCCCAACACCTTGACTAATATTAATATGGCTCGTTTAATTTTCATATAATTTGACAAAATGTTTACTTTGAACCTTTGACAAAAATATAGAAATTTCAAAATATTTGAACCAAGCAAGCACTTTATCAGAAAAATTTCATTGGTTATATAGCAGTTTGACAAACACTAATATTGATCATTGAGAAGCTTAATATGTCCTTAATAATACAACGTGATTAAAACGTTTAGCGGATTTTTACAGAGTTATCTCCCTTTGTTAGGTACCACTTTAAATAACGTCTGGTTATCCAAAACAGGTACATAAGGTGCACTGTCATTGAGACTATATAAAACACGTTTATACAATCTAAAACAATATTTTTTAAATCAACTTTGAAAATGATATTGCACGGATCTACTATAATAAACACATTATAGATTATATTCAATTTTGTATAATCATGAAGTTTAATATTTTTATTACTAATAACTTGTGGTTGTAACGAGTTACCACAATTGAGACTATTTAATACTAGTTTTTAAAATCGCAATTAAAATTAAGTAAACATTTAAACAGACAGGTCAATGCAGTTAACCTAACAACGTTGTGCATATCAACTTTTTTATAACACGCATGGCTTCATTTGCATTCGTAAGGGAACAGTTTTTTCGTGTGTACTAAAAACCTAAACAAAAGGTTTGGTGATTTTAAGCTCAAAAGTAATCGCTTTAAATATTACGAACAATTTTACATTCAAAACAAATATTGAGCGTAAGAAATACAAATGATATATCTAAATGGATGTACTCTGTATTGGCATGTCCAAAAACTATGCATGTAAAATTACCAAAATCTGTATTTTATTTCAAGAAAGCACGTTAGAAGGACTTTATCGAGATGTCACAAAATCATGTAATGTTTGTTACTATTACCTCAAATTACAGAAAATGTATAGGCCATAACGGTCAATTATTGCACCGTGTCCTTGATTTCAAACAGTTTGTCCTCAATTCTTCACAATCTTAATGCAATATTCACGGTAAAACATGCCACGTTGTTAAATGTGAAATTTTACTGCCAGTGAATTAGAAATAGGAAAGAGGTAAATGAATAGATTTATTTCTGTCAGATGTCCCTGATCTAAGTAGAAAATTAATAATATGAACAGTAAATTATGACGAGGGCTAATATAGACTTATATTTGGGTTTTTTTTCTAATTGAAACATAAAATTAAGTCCTCGTATATAACTGTAAACAAAACAATATAATAGTGAATAAAATATCTGTAACGTTTTGTTGTGTCGGTACCGTTTTCTGTGTATAACAAAAGACAAACAATTTGACATTGGAAAAGGCAGGAATAAAGAGCCTCAGAATAGACATTTAGCTTGTCGATTAAGATGAAGAAAAAAGTCTCTGAAATACACCTATAAGTCTTGTATAAGTAAATATTTTTTTACACTAGTAATGTCACGGTATTGAAGTCAATTATAATTTAATGCAATAATTGACTTTGATTGTCATAAATAAGACTTAAGATTGTATGGAGCTTTAAATGGGCCGAATCTAAAATAAAACATGACCTTGATAATCAAAGTAAATTACACCCCGTTGTACATTATGAATACTTTTGTTTGTTGTCATTGAGGAGTAGCCTATTTAAATAACTAATGGTAGTATCGGAGTCCTTCACCGTCTCGGTGGAAAAGGATAGTTGTACATTTTTGATAAGATTATTAACAATTTTTAACATTTCCTCATTAAGAATGTTAAGTCCTATAATTTTTACAGGATTTTGTTTTACAGCCAGAAAGAAAGTACGAAGACCTGTGTTTTTCTTTTTTAAACTTTTAAAGCATTTTACGAGAGCTTTTGACCTTAACACATTTCTGTGTTGTATATTCAAAGCCTGTAGATAGAGAGCAAGCTTCGAGATTAGTATTTTGTATTCTGTTTTGTTTCATAGCAAAAAAAAGTGTAATCATCTATTTTTCATTTCTCTTAATTTTCACATATTTTATTTCAAATAACTGTAATTTGGATTTTTCTTTTAGTTTACAAAATGATGCATTTTTCCAATATCAACCTTTAAATTGTGTTGTATTTTGACAACCTGCTGAATGAGAACAAGTTACAAAATTTTTTTTTAAAATAACACGATATCAACTTTATTTTGACCAAATGTGAAAAATTGTTATTGTATGTATCTCTCCATAATACATTAAACATGTTTCTTTCAGGTTCATAATTAATTATAATACAGATAAAATCACTATCAATTAAATACTTTACAAGAAAAGTAGTACTTGCATAACCTTGTGATCAGGTAAAAATATTTTAAAAAAACCATTACTGTCACACTTATTGGAGGTTAAACAGGTTAAATGTATTGTGCATTTTAATTGGACGTTTCATATTACATAGTCGACATTTTGTCAGTAGCGATCTATGTAGCTTTGTATCCAAGTGCAACTAGCATAATATGTGGACAAAACCTTAAATAAATAAAATGGATGTTTGGTAAGTATAATATAAAAAAGATATACAAAAGTAGGTAAGAAAACACTAATTTCAGTGAATGGAATCAACAATTAATTTCGTCGTATTACATTTCTAATTCAAAACCAAGGCAATGGATATTTCTAAATCAATGAATATGTAACGATTCAAGAAAATATTCTTGTTGGTAAACTAACGGTTACTGTCTATCAGCAATGTCAACAAAATTTGTAATTACTTTGATAATTGTTAATCAAAGTTTTTTAATACGAACTTAAATCTAAGGATAAATGTTTTGCTTTTCTGCACCGACGACATTACGTGCAGACTTTCTCTTTCAATCGAAACAAAAATGTGGTTTCTCTGCTTTTGATCCCGATGATGAATTGAATATACGTTACGCATATGTTCACCATAATAGGTTTTTAAATACATTGTTTTGAATCATATTATGTTGAATCATTGATCTTATATATAAAAGCAGTTTTGATACTTTCATCTTCCTACACTAACTTTCAATAACCTAAGTTTTCCATGTTGTGTCGTGTGTACTATTGTTTGTCTATTTGTCTTTTTTATTTTTTCCCATGGCGTTGTCAGTTTATTTTTTATCTATGAGTTTGACTGTTCCACAAGTATATCCGCCCCTCTTTTTTATACGGTATGTTTGTATTGCTTTGAATATGTGTGTGTGTGTGTTGTTTGATAGAGTAATTATTAGTTTCATCTAGCAACAAAGGCCGTGTTTCTACCCCTAATTATTGTTTGGCATTATCTTTATTATTTATGTGACTGTGACTGTGGCTGTGACTGTGGTTGTGACTGTGGTTGTGACTGTGGTTGTGGCTTTCATTTAAAAAAAATTGACGCTAATAGCAAATCATTACAAAACGATCTGAATAAATGAACAAAACAGCAGTCATGATTTCTGTCTGCACCCTGTACATTTTTAACACAATTGTTTTTTTTTTCTTGTCTGCTTACTTTTAAGCACCCCTAGTTTTTGGTTGGGTTCGTGTTGTTTATTCTTAGTTTTCTATGTTGTGTGATGGGTATTATTGTTTGTCTTTTTCATTTTTAGCCATGTCGTTGTCAGTTTTTTTAGATTTATGAGTTTGACTGTCCCTTTGGTATCTTTCGTCCCTCTTTTATTTTAGTTTTTGTGTACAATTTAGAGTTAAGTATGGCGTTCATTATCACTGAATTAGTATATTTATTTGTTAAGGGGCCAGCTGAAGGACGCCTCCGAGTGCGGGAATTTCTAGCTGCATTGAAGACCTGTTGGTGACCTTCTGCTGTTGTCTGTTCTATGGTCGGGTTGTTGTCTCTTTGACATATTCCCCATTTCCGCTCTCAATTTTATTACTAGTACCTTGACAACATTTAAGAAACATATAACCTAAACTTTTGGATAAAGTGTATTCATGTTAATTAAGGGATTATAATTCCTGGAGTTTTATATTAACGTATAGCTTATACATTGATTTTCGCCTTACTTCGTCTTTTCATGTTTTGTTTCTAAAGTAGTTGTTATTATTTGATTTTTATAAAAGCGTTGTCGCTAACATTGAATGCATTGTTAACTTTGCTATTTATTCAAAAATGTCTACCATCGAGGAGATTTAAACGTTAACAATTGTATGAACGATTGCTTGTGTTTTATTTCTTTTGAGTTCGTAGTTAAAATTATAGAGATAGGTTCGTTACCTTGTTATTTTTAACTTTTAATAAAGTATTGATCTCTGAATATCAGACTGCTAAACAAAATCAATAAATCTTTTTTTTGATACTGAATAAATTGTAATCGACAATATGGCTGATCCTTCATAAAATCAAATCGATTGTATTTTTTTTTTTTTTTTTAATTTCTTCATATATATTCATTGCTTTAAAAAAAGAATACCATAAATGTCTTAGATTGAGCTGAGTGGAGCATATCAAAATTAGTCAAATAAATATAATGTATACATTACACGATAAATATGCATTATATAAAAATATGTTCACATATTGTTATTTGAAGCATATGCTTCAACGAACACATCATATAAATGTACTGATTGTGTGTCATTGACGGATAGTCAATTTGCTTTGTTTTTTCTATTACATTTTTGAGAGACTAAAAATAGATTAAAAGTTATCCATCTATAACAAGTTCATGCTTAACCAACTGAAATATTTTTCACATTAATTTTGATGTATTACTGAAAATTAAAAACTTTCATAAAGATGGTGTCATGATCTCTTTTTCTTTTCTAGCGACACTCCGCCTTACTCTGGTTACGTAGATATGTATCCCAGTTGATATATAAGGTATGATACAGTTTATTCTAATGTATGCTATTTTACTAAATCATATTGCAATTATTTTGAATCAATCAATCTCAGCAAATAATGTTAATTTCCTAAAACATTTTCGCAAAAAAAAACATTTTTTACAGACATCGTCTACTAGTATACTTTGCCAAAAGGAACAATCTTAGAAATTTACATTGAAAGTCGGTTGAAAACAAAACTTTCGACAAAAAGAGATGATTTCAAATGTCCAATTATTAACTTTTCATTTCTATGTATCAACATTCAAGCAGCACCTGCACATATGTATAGATATCTTCCAATTGATACGATATTTCCCATCATGGTTTCCATGACAGATGATTACTTCTCTGACGGAAGCTATTAAACCAAGAGTTCTTAATATTTAGATGAAGTTGAAATCATCCCTTCGTACATTTTATGGACACCATCACGAGTTTGTTGACCTTTATGGAATATACATTTCACAGATGATATCGGATATGTTCCTTATGTCGTTATTACAATCCCGTTCCCTTTATACGAATGTGACCTACCGATTAAGACTAATAATACGGTTTGTATTAATATGAGCAACACGACGGGTGCCACTTGTGGAGCAGGATCTCTTTACCCTTCCTTGGCACCTGAGATCATCCCCAGTATTGGTGATGTTTGTATTGCTTAGTCTTAATTTCTTCTATGTACTCGGTTGTTTTTTCTCTCCTTTAGCCATGGTGTCTACAATTTGTTTCGATTTATGAGTTTGAATGTCCCTCTGGTAAATTTCTCTTTTATCTCTGCTTCTGCTTATATTTATCAGTTCATTATTGTATCTAAAACATCATTCGGAATATGTTAGATGACCTGCGATTCCTTGTTGTAATATATTGCCATGTTTGTGCCACATGATCAGATGCTCTGACTGTGTAGTTGTCTTGGGTAAGTATTTCAATTGTAGTCTTGAAATTGGTGTCTGTGGCAAGTTGATTATTAATGGTTATGCATAAGCACTTGCTAGATTGAATACTGTTAAGCGTTGAAATTTGAAGGCAGCTTTGAAGCCTGTCCCGATAAGACGATATAGGGTATGCTTATTATTGAGGTGTTCCGGATAAGACGATATAGGGTATGCTCATTATGGAGGTGTTCTGGATAAGACGATATAGGGTATGCTCATTATTGAGGTGTTCCGGATAAGACAATATAGGGTATGCTCATTATTGAGGTGTTCCGGATAAGACGATATAGGGTATGCTCATTATGGAGGTGTTCTGGATAAGACGATATAGGGTATGCTCATTATTGAGGTGTTCCGGATAAGACGATATGTGGTATGCTCATTATTGAGGTGTGGATTAATCACTGATAATTATGGTAGTGTATATTTCGTTTTATCATATTTTTATCAAGGTAAATACGATAAATGATTATTTTTTTAATGATGTCCTCTCCTCATATCATGTAATGTGTTTGGACAAAGGACGCATTATGTTCTAAATTGATTCCTTGGATGAAGCCTGTGTTTATAAACGTAAAATTGAAAGAATCGTTTTGTCTCTCTGATTCTGCTGATAATCTCTAGTTTTATTTTGTTTTAAATTATCATTTAATTCATTTATCAGTTTGTTTTTAAAATTCAAGAAAGAAGAATGAAATCGATACAAATAAAATAACATTTAAAATGTTTCAGCAGAATTGCTTATATAAATAGTTTATACGAAATTCTATGTTTTACATTATTGTAGGTCTTCTTTTAGTCCATGCTTTGGGTTTTTTCCAAACAAAATCTCCATTGATTAGATATTCATACTGCATAAGTTTTGGTCATTATGTGCGAGGAAATTATTTTGGTTTATTGCGCGCTGCATTTCGGGTGACAAACAACCATAGGGCTTACTTCAATCCATCCATTTATTTGTTTATTACTGTTTGGAAATCTTGAACATATTTTTTAAATGCTTGTAAACAAAACATATTTCCTTATAATGTTTAATTGTTTATGTTCTTTGTTGGTCGGTTTATTTTTTATGGATGCATCTAAAGTGTTCTATCCTCGAAAAGAACTGTTTCATGCTATCAGGAAAATATTTTACTTTGATCATGAATATTTAATTTTCCTCAATACATTGTTTTGTAATAAGCTCGCGTTTTAAGCCGCAAAAAGACTCTTGATATAGACGAAAGATTTCCTCTATTGTTTTAGTTTCTGTTCTGGTATATTGACATTTCTCACACACAACAGTTAATGTCAGTAATAAACACAGGTAAAACTAGAATCAATTCAACCAATTTCATATTGCATTACCGTTGAGGGTACTTTGGGGTACAGAAGTATTCCTCAAAACTAACGGAGGCAGTAAACAGTGTGGTGTTTTATTCCGACATTTTTACTCATCTCCTCTGATGACTATGAGGGTTGATCTTTTTTTATGGAAAAATCACATAGTTCTAAAACATAAAACATAATTTTGCTCCCTCCATTAAATGTATTGAATTTTTCAAAGTAGTATTCATATTGATTCTTGCAGAATGTTTTTATTCCATGTTATAACAATACTTAAAAAAATGTTTAAAGAATTTTCTTCTTTAGCTATTTGGATAAACTCATACTGATTAAAAATGTTGCGTTTATAAGAAATAGGGCCTTATGTATTTTGCTGTTTTTAATATTCATGCGAAATTCAATTTGAAAAAGACAACAAAAATACTGATCTCTAAGGATAATTATAAACAGAAAGTTCCTTTTCAAAGGGTAAAATCAAACTCATCAATGGAATGCAAAAAACTGTTATATTCCAGACTTGGTACAGCTATATCCTTATGTAGGACATGGTTTATAGCTGATATAATATCTTACTTGTTTGCCATTCGTATAAAATTCTATGATATTGAGAACGATGTGTGAACAAAACAAACAGACATAATAGGTAAAAATGTCAAAAAAGCAGTCAATATTGAGTTATCATCTTAATCAATATAATTACAACTATGCCCAACAAAGAAAAACAAAGTGGCAACAATAAAATGTTTCTTAACTGTTTCACTGCTTTATGCTTAAACATTTTGATTTGCTAGATTAAACAGAATGTAATTTTACCAATATAATATATTATATTTAAAGCATATTTGGATTGTTAAGAATAACTCCAATTTAACATGACATAAAAGACATGGGATTAATGGGAGGGGAGGGATGATTTCACAACTGACATTTCTTGGTACAATAGCTTTCGTGTAAGCAGCAACCCTCTATTGTTTGTCTGTTTGTCTTTTTTTATTTTTTCCCATGGCATTGTCAGTTTATTTTTGATCTATGAGTTTGACTGTTCCTCAAGTATATTCGCCCTCTTCTTTTATACGTTATATTTGCATTGCTTTGAATATGTGTGTGTGTTGTTTGATAGAGTAATTATTAGTTTAATCTAGTAACAAAGGTTGTGTTTCTACCCCTAATTATTGGTTGCCATTATCTTTATCATTTATGTGGCTGTGACTGTGGCTGTGACTGTTGGTGTGGCTGCGGCTGTGGTTGGGGCTGTGGCTGGGGCTTTTACTGTGACTGTGGCTGTGGCTGTGGTTGTCATTTAAAAAATTGACGCTAATAGCAAATCATTACAAAATGATCTGAATAAATGAAAAAAAACAGCAGCCTTGATTTCTGTCTGCACCCTGTACATTTTCAACACAATGTTGTTTTTTTTCTTTTCTGCTTACTTTTAAGCACCCTAGTTTTTGGTTGGGTTCGTGTTGTGTATTCTTTAGTTTCTATGTTGTGTCATGTGTACTATTGTTTGTCTGTTTGTCTTTTTCGTTTTTAGTCATGGCATTGTCAGTTTATTTAAGATTAATGAGTTTGACTGTCTCTTTGGTAACTTTCGTCCCACTTTTATTTTAGTTTTTTGGGTACAATTTGAAGTTTAGTATGGCGTTCATTATCACTGAACTAGTTTATATATTTGTTTAGAGGCCAGCTGAAGGACGCCTCCGGTTGCGGGAATTTCTCGCTGCATTGAAGACCTGTTGGTGACCTTCTGCTGTTGTCGTTCTATAGTCGGGTTGTTGTCTCTTTGACACATTCTCCATTTCCATTCTCAATTTTATTACTAGTACCTTGACAACCTTTACGAAACATATAACCTACACTTTTGGATAAAGCGTATTTATGTTAATTAAGGGGTTATAATTCCTGGAGTTTTATATTTAAGACAATTGATGAAGCTGCATTAGCTTATAGCTTATACATTGATTTTCGCCTTGCTTCGTTTTTTATGTTTTGTTTCTAAGGTAGATGTTTATTATTTGATTTTTATAAAAGCGTTGTCGCTAACATTGAATGTATTGTTAACTTTGCTATTTATTCATAAATGTCTACCATCGAGGGGATTTAAACGTTAAAAATGTCTACCATCGAGGGGATTTAAACGTTAACAATTGTATGAACGATTGCTTGTGTTTTGTTTCTTTTTAGTTCATAGTTAAAATTATAGAGATTGGTTCGTTACCTTGTAATTTTTAACATTTAAAAAGTATTGATTTCTAATTATCAGACTGCAAAACAAAATCAATAAATCTTTTATTTGATACTGAATAAATTTTAATCGACAACATGGGTTTAGTCTGATCCTTCATCAAAACAACATGGGTTTAGTCTGATCCTTCATCAAAACAACATGGGTTTAGTCTGATCCTTCATCAAATCAAATCGATTGTATTTTTTTTTACAATTTCTTCATATATTTTAAATGCTTTAAATAGAATACAACAGTTGTCTTAAATTGAGGTTTGTAGAGAACATCAAAGTCAGTCAAATATATATAATTAATACATCACACGATAAATATGCATTATATATAAATATGTTCACATATTGTTATTTGAATACGAAAGCCGAGAAGGTCATTCAAAATTCAAAATTCAAAATTCAAAATTCAAAATTTAAAATTTAAAATTTAAAATTCAAAACTCAAAATCCTACATTAATCTATCATGATTCCCCGCGCCCTACAAAAGCCAAAAAAGATCGCACTTTACACTTTAATATACTACTGAAAGCTATTTTAGAAAGTTTGTTAAGAACACGAACCCATTGAAACATGGCAAAGGGTCCGTTACACCTTCGTAGGGATACATCCAACTTTACCATTTGAAACCCTTGGCAACACAGCGTTCTTGCAAGTAGCAACTTTCTATCAAGAAAATAAGAAAGAAAACCCGAGCCCTATACTACTACAGCTGCAAAGTCGCTTCCATCAAATGGAACGTTCACAATGGAAAAAATGAAATTATCGCTTTTTCGTAAAGTTTAAATATGCATGAAATATTTACCACTGGAGGTTAAGCAAACAACAACAAATCTCTTATAATAACATAGTTTTCCAATGGAAGAATCTAGTTATTAAAATATGTATATACAAAAGTCAGGTTTTGTGTATCGTTTATCAAATTCTGATAATTTTATGTTTTTATATCAACAAAATTCATGTCAAGTTTTTGACGATTTTTCATTATGTTATTTGGGAGTTACGGTCTATAATTGACGAAAGATGATACTTTTGGCACTCACTTATGTAATTCCATTGATTACGAAAGCGTATTAGGGTCATCCTTTTTTATTTATTTTTTTTTCAAATTGTCGACTTTAACCTTGGAATTATCAACTTTAATCTTGCAATTTCCAACTTTAATCTTGGAATTATCAATTTTAATCTGGTTGGAGGGGCTAACTTCGATTGTTTTTGGTAGGGTTGTGCTATGTTTGTCTAAAACAATGTACCCATTTTTATATACTATTTACTAGTATATAGTACCTATATTTATATATTAAAAGTGTGACCTACCATGACATTTCCAGGCTTATGGAGGTAGAACGTCATTGTTAGAAAAATTATAAACATGATAAATATCAAGATTCAATGAAATACGTATGGCTTCTTTTTTGCGGACGCCGAACTATACATTATATATAAGTTTTGAAGAAGTTTTACTTTATCGTTTGAAGTGAAAATTATTTGAATCTACATTTTAAATTGATACACAAAAAAAATCAAAATTCTCTGCTTTATAGATTTTATTTCATAAATGGAGTCTGAAATATATCCATCACAAATGTACCGTATCAAATTCATATATCAAAACACCTAGTTATAAACTGTTACGCGTCGCTAACTATGTATAGAGATATGCATAATAAATCTCAAATAAAAGAAGGAATTCTGAAAGCTGACTTTGACAAATTAACTTCATGTGAACAAGTTTAAATTAGAAAATATTCTAAAATAGAGCTACAAAAGAAAACAAAATGCTCTGCTCCATAGATTTTCTTTCATAAATGGAGTCTGAAATATATCCATAATAAATGCACCGTATCAAATGCATATATGAGAACACCAAGACTTTAAAACTGTTACGCGTCGCATACTTTGTTTAGAGACACGCATGATAAATCTAAATTAAAAGACAAATTTAAAAAGAGGATTTCTTAAAGCTTACTTTGACATATTCTAAACTAACTTAGTTTCAACATGTTTAAATTACATAGAGCTAAGAATTGTTTGTATTGTAGTAAAAAAAAATGATATCCAGGAACATTGCAAAACATTTTCACCAGTTTCAAAGACGGTTTCGGGTTAAAGAAATAACAGAAATAAATTAAAAAATAATCATTTAAAAAAAACAGTTGAAATTTTATATTACAATCCAATATAGTATGTCAAAACTATGTAAGTATCCTCTACAATGAAAGAAAATTTGTCTTTTCGGACACAATGCGAAATGCTTAATTTCTTACAGCATAAATGTTTCAATGTGTTCCCTGTATGGATAAAAAAAAACGCTACGATCTCCATTCTTCGCCTGGCTATTCTCTAATTTAACACCTGACAATAATTCTCATTCACTACACCGAAAAGTGGACAGCATATTCTTTGTGTTGTATAAATGAGGATGGTGCACATTCTATATATGTCTGTCCCAAGTCAGGAGCCTGTAATTTGGTGGTTGTCGTTTTTTGCTGTATATCAAATTTGATTTTTCGTCTGAAGTGTTTTACATTTGTCATTTCGGGGCCTTTTATGGCTGACTATAGGATATGGGTTTTACTCATTGATGAAGGCCGTACGGTGACGTATAGTTGTTAATTTCTGAGTCATTTTAGTCTCTTGTGGAGCGTTATCTCATTGGCAATCATATCATATCTTCTTATTTTATATTATGAAAGATTCTCAAGTCATGAAAAGAAGAAGAAAAAAAAACAATCGCGTAAGGATTGAAGTGACACTCGATATCTCTCTCTACCGGAGTAAAGGTGATAACAAGAAATGTTTTACTTGTCTGACATAATGTCGGCAAATATCACTTGAAAAGTATTAAAATGTTTGTCTGTGCATAATTATATTATTAATCTACGGTATATTTTATCAGATCGATTGATCAGATTAAGACAATATGTGTTGTGTTTGGATTGCAACTGCAAAAAACCAGGATTATCATTCTTGATTTGCGAGTTTTGAATTCTGAATTATGACTGATCCTTCTCGGCTTTCGTATTTGAAGCATATGCTTCAACGAACACATCATATAAATGTACTGATTGTGTGTCATTGGCGGATAGTCAATTTGCTTTGTTTTTTCTATTACATTATTGAGAGACTAAAAATAGATTTAAAGTTATCCATTCAGAACAATTTTATGCTTAACCACCTGAAATATTTTTCACATAAATGTTGATATATTACTGAAAATTAGAAACTTCCATAAAGATGGTGTCATGATCTCCTTTTATTTTCTAGTGACACTCCGCCTGACTCTGGTTACGTAGATATGTATCCCAGTTGATATATAAGGTATGATACAGTTTATTCTATTAAATGCTTTTTTACTAATTAAAATCATATTGCAATTAATTTGAATCAATCAATTTCAGCGACTAATGTATATTTCCTTAAACTTATCGCTAACTAAGGCACCCGCTTTTTTGTTTGGTTAGCTTTTCGACACCTATATTAGATTTTGAACTTTTAGATAGATCAGCCCATATATAAACCAGCATAAAGACATTGAACTCTGCAAGTCATAATTATGTGGGGTGTGAACTCGTTGAAGGTTAAGGTTGATAATTTCGATTTGAAATTTGGAAATGACGCTTTAGAATGTATAACATCTTATTCTTCTTCCTTCTTTCTTCAAAATAAAAAAAAAGTAATGAAAACAGGCATGTGCTATTTTTTGTTGAAAGCCGTATTGTTACTTATAGTTGTTGTTTTATAAACAGACAACTTTCAAGAAGCACCTGCACATACGTATACATATCTCCAAATTGATACGATATTCCCGGGCTTGTATTTCCAAACATGCTTTCCTTGACAGATGATTTCTTCTCTGAAAGATGCTATTAAACCAAGAGTTCTATATATTTAGGTGAAGATGAAATCATCCCTTCGCACATTTTTCTGACATCATCACGAGTTGGTTGATCGTTATGGAATATACATTTCACAGATGATATCGAATATGTTCCTTATGTCGTTATTACAATCCCGTTCCCTTTTTACGAATGTGACCTACCGAATTAGACTAAAAACCGGGTTTGTACTAATATGAGTAACACGACGGGTGCCACATGTGGAGCAGGATCTCTTTACCCTTCTTTGGCACCTGAGATCATCCCCAGTATTGGTAATGTTCGCGTTGCTTAGTCTTTATGTTTTCTATGTTTTAAATTTGGTACTATTGTTTTTCGGTTGGTCTTTTTCTCCTTTAGCCAAGGCGTTAACAGTTTGTTTCGATTTATGAGCTTTAATGTCCCTCTGGTAAATTTCTCTTTTATCTCTGCTTCGGCTTATACTTATCAGTTTATTATATATCTGAAACAGCATACTGAATATGTTAGATAACCTGAGATTCCTTGTTGTAATTGTTTAGCAATGTTTGTGCCACAGGATTAGAATGAGATGCTCGGACTTTGTAGTTGTCTTGGGTAAGTATTTCAATTGTGGACTTGCGCCATGGATGTCTTTGACAAGTTAATTATTAATGGTAACGCATAAGTATTTGCTAGATTGAATTCTATCAAGCGTTGACATTTGGAGGACTGAAGCCTGTCCGGATAAGACGATAAAGGGTATGCTCATTGTTGAGGCGTTGATCAATCCCTGAAAATTATGCTAGTGTATAAGGGAAAAAAAAGGCCATAAATATATGATATATTTCGTTTTATCATATTTTTATCAAGGTTAATACGATAAATTATTATTTTTTGAATGATACCTTCTCCTCATATCATGTTATGAGTTTGGAAAAAAGACGCATTATGTTCGTAATTGATTACTTAGATAAAACCTGTGTTTATAAATGTAAAAATGAAAGAAAATTTTTGTTTCTTTGATTCTGCTGATAATATCTAGTTTTGATTTTTTTTTAAATTGTCAAGTGAATTATTTATCAATTTGTTTTAAAGTTCAAGAAATAAGAATGAAATCGATTAAAAAAAATATCATGTTTCAGATCAGAATCAATTCAACCAATTTAATATTGCATTATTGTTGAGGGTACTTTGGGGTACAGAAGCATTCCTCAAAACTAACGGAGGCGGTAAATAATAGTAAACAGTGTGTTGGTTTATTCCGACATACTTACTCATCTTCTCTGTTGACTGTGAGGGTTGATTTTTTTATGGAAAAATCACATAGTTCTAAAACATAATTTTGCACCCTCCATTAAATGTATTGAATTTTTTAAAGTAGTATTCATTGATTTTTGCAGAATGTTTTTATTCCACGTTATATATAACAATATTTAAAATATGTTTAAAAAATGTTCTTCTTTAGCTATTTGGATAAACTCATATTGATTAAAAATGTTGCTTTTATTAGAAATAGGGCCTAATGTATTTTTCTGTGGTTAAGAACCAATTTATAATAAAATTTAAAAAATGTATATATATAGTCCGACAAAGAAGACAATAAATGTATCATCTGTTCCTGAGGAGTTGGTATTTTTTATAATACTTGTCCATCAATTTGTCAACAACAATATTTAACTTCAAATTGTTGCTCAGTCTGACTTTTTCTGTGGTTTTTTCTTTTGCACTATCGTTTGTCTGATTTTCTTTTTTTAGCCACAACGTTGTCCGTTTATGTTCGACTTTTGTGTTTGAATGTCGGTCTCGTACTTTGGCCTATCTTTAAATTAAAATTGAACAATTATAGTTAAGTTTCAAAAACAGAGTAATTAAATTAATTTAGATGAACATATCATACCAATCACGTTTACATAGAAGTCTTGATTAACAAACAAAGGTAAGTTTATACGGCTTGTGATGAGTTATTAATCCATGAAAGTGTTGATCCGTGTACAAACATCGTTAAAATGTCTCTAATCAGTTGCGTAGGGTTCACCGCAGGTCACTTTGATATTTTTCTTGTTGAGAAATATGATCTGGTCATCAATTGCAGACGATAGACTGTTTGACTTTTTTTGTTAAAAGCAGTGCATATGAAAGCATTCCCTTGGAAGGAAAGGACGTTGCTGGTACTACTATAACTATTGGAATCTCAGGATAAATATATTTATGTTGTTAATTGATTTCATTTAGTATTACGAAGGGGATATTTCAACGGAACTAAAGTGAGTGGAAATGTGAAGAGAAATATCTCAAGATGTATAACAGGCAAACCAGTATCCGAGTACTAAAATGGTACTCGAGTATTCGGTCTTCCGAGCGAGTACCTCAGTACTAGAGAACTCTTTGCCATTCCTAATAAAAACAGAAAGTTCCTTTTTAAAAGGTAAAATCAAATGCTCAAACTCATCAAAGGAATGAAAAAAACTGTAATATTTCAGACTTGGTACAGGTATATCCTTATGTAGGACATTGTTTATAGCTAATAAAATCTCTCTCTTGTGTGAGAGTCGTATAAAATTCCAGTATTTTGACAACGATGTGTGAACAAAACATACAGACATTTACATGGTAAAAATGTCCCAAAAATTGGAAGCACAGCAGTCAATATTGTGTTATAATCTTAATCAATTTAATTACAAACATGGCAACAAAGAAAAACAAAATGGCAACAATAAAATGTTTCTTAACTGGTTGATCGTTTTACGCTTAAACAATTTAATTTGCTAGATTAAATAATTTGACCCATTTAACATTTAGGCAGTTAAATCATATTTGGATTGTTAAGAATAACTCCAATTTCACACGATATGACGACATGTGATTAAGGAGAAGTGAGGGATGATTGTTACAATAGTTTTCGTGTAAGCAGCAACCCCTTAATAGGTGTCATCAAATTGTTATATCTGGAAATGAGATCCGTACGAAAATGTAAAATTACAGAAGTACCGAACTCCGAGACAAATTTTAAACGGAAAGTACATAAGCAAATGGCAAAATCAAAAGCGCAAACACATCAAACGAATGGATAACAACTGTCATATTCCTGAATTGCTACATACATATTCTTATGTAGAAAATTGTTGAATTAAACATGGTTATATAGCTAGCTTAACCTCACACTTGTACAACAATCGCATAAACTTCCATTATATATGATAACGATGTATGAGCTAGCGTAACAGACGTAATAGGTCAAATTGTCACAAATAGCACTAGTCAACATTGTGTTGTAATCTCTATAATAATAGAATTTAAATAAATATGTCAACAAAGTAGAACAAAATTTCATATACACAAAGCATATTAGCAATACGAAAGACATGACTACAAAATATACCTATAGCAAAAATATTGGATGCATAAAAACCGAGCCAAGTCAAACGGATATGACAAAAAATAGAATAGACAGTTAAAGTAATGATTTATAACTGTAAAATATAGGCACCTAAATATTACAATAATTTTTAAATAAAAAGATAGTACAAAATATTAAAAGTAAATTTCCAGTACTACAGATTTTTAGTAAAGAAAAAGAACCTATGTAAAAGTAGCAGTGTAGTATGCTTATTACAACAACAACTGTGTTTTCACACTACAGAGACTTTAATAAATAGTAGTATGCTTATTACAACAACTACTGTGTTTTCACACTACAGAGACTTCAATAGATAGTAGTATGCTTGTTACATAGCAACTGTGTTTTCACACTACAGAGACTTCAATAAACAGTAGTATACTTGTTACATAACAACTGTGTTTTCACACTACAGAGACTTCAATAAATAGTAGTATGCTTGTTACATAACAACTGTGTTTTCACACTACAGAGACTTCAATAAATAGTAGTATGCTTGTTACATAACAACTGTGTTTTCACACTACAGAGACTTCAATAAATAGTAGTATGCTTGTTACTTCAATAAATAGTAGTATGCTTGTTACATAACAACTGTGTTTTCACACTACAGAGACTTCAATAAATAGTAGTATGCTTGTTACATAACAACTGTGTTTTCACACTACAGAGACTTCAATAAATAGTAGTATGCTTGTTACATAACAACTGTGTTTTCACACTACAGAGACTTCAATAAATAGTAGTATGCTTGTTACATAACAACTGTGTTTTCACACTACAGAGACTTCAATAAATAGTAGTATGCTTGTTACATAACAACTGTGTTTTCACACTACAGAGACTTCAATAAATAGTAGTATGCTTGTTACATAACAACTGTGTTTTCACACTACAGAGACTTCAATAAATAGTAGTATGCTTGTTACATAACAACTGTGTTTTCACACTACAGAGAATTCAATTAATAGTAGTATGCTTGTTACATAACAACTGTGTTTTCACACTACAGAGAATTCAATTAATAGTAGTATGCTTGTTACATAACAACTGTGTTTTCACACTATACAGAATTCAATTAATAGTAGTATACTCGTTACATAACAACTGTGTTTTAACACTACAGAGACTTCAATTAATAGTAGTATGCTTGTTACATAACAACTGTATTTTCACACTATACAGAATTCAATTAATAGTTGTATACTCGTTACACAATAGCTGTCTTTTCACATTATACATACTTCAATTAATTGCAGTATGCTCCTAACACAACAACTGAGTTTTCACATTATACGAACACCAATTAAATAGTAATATGCTCCTTACACAAAAACTGAGTTTTTACACTAGACGGACTTTATCAATAATAGCATGCTTGTTACATAACAACTGTGTTTTCACACTATACATAATTCAATTGATAGTTGCATGTTCGTTACACAATAACTGTGTTTTTACATTATACGGACCTCAATTAATAGTAGTATGCTCCTTACGTAAAACTGTGTTTTCACACAATAAGGACTTTAATTAATAGTAGTATACTCGTTACACAAAAACTGCTGCTGCAGAGTTATAAGGAAAGACTACTGAAATCGACTTAGCATAATGTGTACGGTCAGCATCACAAATTAGTTGACTGATACAATGTGGCTGTGTCTGAATCTCACTTCAGTACCGACATGTTCTCACTGTCTAAGATCTTTAGATCCCAGCAAAAACGTCTGATCTCTTACTTTACCGATTATGTCCCTTTCTGGAATGTGTCAGATTCTCGATTATGACATTATGAATTAGCATACACTGGTGCATGCCTAAATGGCAACTCGTATGAACCTCTGGTAACGTGCGTCCTTCATTTATCCTGTGGACGCATCAAGTCTCGTTTCTTTTAGTTCTTTGATTATCGGTAAACTATTGTCGCCTTAATTTACATAATTAATATAAATTGGCCCGAGAACACAGTTATTTCGTAGTGCATTTCTTTTAGACTATAAACTCAAATTAAAAAAATCGCACCAGCTCTTTCTCAAAAAGATTTTTACAGTGTAGTGCACTACCAGTAAGACAAATAATATCAAAATTATAGAAACTTCTACCAGCTCTAACTCAAAATATTGACAATTCTGTGTTAAGGGGGTGTAAAATTCAGTTTGACAGCTTCAGACGTGATAAAATTTGACCTTTTTAAACTGGACCAAATCACTACTTAACATAAAGATTCAGCACCCAAATTTTTTTAACATGTAAATACATCCCCCTACTTAATATTTCATGCATTTAATATCAAGAAATAAATTGGGAAAGTGTATCAAATAAAACATGCAAGTTATACACTTTTTACACTAGGGACTATATTCGTAGACAACGAAAACCAAAGGACGATAACTGTCTCCTTGGACCTAATAGGACAGAAAGACTTGACTATTCTTTATAAAACTTTGCATAACCTAAGCTTAGGCAATTATGAGACAGTTTGACAAGTTTCATGGCCGTATGGTATCTATTAGAGAAACTAGGGTCATTTTAGTATTGACATTTGGATGTTTATTTTTGACGTATAAATTAAATATCTTCAACTGTCAAGATTTTGGCCTAGAAATTTGAAATTTTGCAAAAATTTGCTTTTTAAATGCTCTTGAATATTATATGTCAAGTATTAAAAGCATCTGAACACTCATTTTATTTATCAGATGTATTGTAATTATTCCAAAGTCAAATTTATATGAGCCTATGCCTGAAAATAGAGATTTTCCAATTCAGGGAAGCCTTATATAAATATGCATTTTTCTCAGCCAATTTGAAGTTTTTGAAGTTTTTTAAGCCTAAATTATTCTTTCATATATATTAAATGTACTTTAAATGTATAGAAAAGTTACAAAAAGCATACCGCATGAGTATAACATGGTATTGGGCTATGTAGTACTGTGATTTTTTTAGAACCGATTTAGGCGGTAGCCCATATTGACATATAAAAATGCCCACAGAAGCTATCAGAAATGAAAATGTGTTACTTTTTGCTCATTTCTATGCTTAGGTGTTATGATACAAGAATTCTTATTGCAAAAGGGACTCTTGCATTTAAATAATTTGAAAGACAATATGGTCTGATGGCCATTTTTTCACTTTTCAATGGAAAACTTGCATTTAGTTATAGTCTCAATATGCATAAATTTGAACCACTTATTATCATACAGAAAAAAAATATGGTAGCCTATGAAAGGAGTAAGGTGTACTGAATATAATACAGTGCTTTTTTTTTTACAGATTTAGGGAAATGTTTGTGATGGACTACAGATGTGATGTACAAAACTCTTCACATTTTACATACATCAATAAGGCTGTTTAACCAGGGCCATGAATACAAAATATGCTGCACTTTTTTTCTGTGATAATCTACTTTTCTCTATATTCAGAGTTCACAAATGGTTAATTGAATTTGATTAAAGCATAGAAACACAAATATCAGGAACAAAAAAGCTGTCAGATAGAAAGTCAGCATGCCTCTTAGTCATAAAATGTAAATTACTTTAAAATGCTTATTATAGCCGTAGAATGCCAAAATAGCATATTTTAATAAAATTTCTGGAAACCAAAGATGTAAATCATTTACTTTGATTGAGTTTGACAAATTGAAACCAGCAAATCATTCAGGAAAGTTGCCAAAGTACACAATCTACATTTCAGGAATCCATCTCTTAGGCCCGAGAACACAGTTATTTCGTAGTGCATTTCTTTTAGACAATAAATTCAAATTAAAAGAATCGCACCTGCTCTTTCTCAAAAAGATTTTTACAGTGTAGTGTACTACCAGTGAGACAAATAATATCAAAATAATAGAAACTTCTACCAGCTCTAACTCAAAATATTGACAATTCTGTGTTAAGGGGGTCTAAAATTCAGTTTGACAGCTTCAGAATTGATAAAATTTGACCTTTTTAAACTGGACCAAATCACTACTTAACATAAAGATTCAGCACCCAAATTTTTTTAACATGTAAATACATCCCCTTACTTAATATTTCATGCATTTAATATCAAGAAATAAATTTGGAAAGTGTATCAAATAAAACATGCAAGTTATACACTGTTTACACTAGGGACTATATTCCTTGGACCAATTGTCTGTGTCCTACTACAGAACAACAAAATAAGGTTTTAAATATCACCATTTGAGGTTAAATACTGGCATTTTAAGGACTCAAGATGCGTAGTCGTTCAATCGAAAAATTCAAACCTGTAATAGATCAAATAACCTTGAAATGTTTACAAGGGGTTGGGGTATTTAAGTGTTCATTATCATGAATTATCTTGCTGAAGTTTCATTACGTTGATATAGCCTTCATTAAAAACTACCAATTACCGATTGATAATCTTTGATAATCTGTCAGTACAGATCATTATTAAGATGGCGGAGTAGGTTTCACGCATTCAAATGTAACACAAACAGGAACCTGGTTATTTGTTGCTGTTGTAAACTTTTATTTCTCTCTTTGGATTATTAAGATAGTTATCAAAGGTACCAGGATTATAATTTAGTACGCCAAACGCTCGTTTCGTCTACATAAGAATCATCAGTGACGCTCATATCAAAATATTTATAAAGCCAAACAAGTACAAAGTTAAAGAGCATTGAAGATCCAAAATTCCAAAAGCTGTGCCAAATACGTCTAATGTAATCTACGCCAGCTGGGTTAAGAAAATCCTTAGTTTTTCGAAAAATTAAAAATTTTGTAAATAGAAAAATGACAATATCATTGATATTCATGTCAACACCGAAGTGTTGACTACTGGGCTGATGATATCCTCGGGAACGAAACGTCCAGCACTGGAATCGAGTTACCCAATCATAATTATGTGTTATAATGAAACATACATGTAATGTAATTATATATGTACGACTTGATACATTTCATCTTATAGTACATTGGTTCTTTTCAGATTACCGTATCTTCAAACGGGAAAACAAGACATTATGCTTAAAGTTATTCATGTGAAGCGGAGTGATTTCCGACAGGACTTTGTACGTCTGCTTACTTTTATTATAACAATCGGAATATTATTTCCAATGGCCTGGTACATATACCTAAATGCCAGATCTTTAAAGCTTACAGAGAAATTGCTATATGATGCTATAGGGGACACAAAATTTGTTCTCCGAAACATTAAAACTTTTACAACTCTTCCAAACTTGCATATGAATATGCAAAACAATGTTGACCTTAATCAAACTTTACATACTGGTACTAAAAAACCTGTTGAACAAAAGCAAGAAGACATGCAACAGAAATATACTGGATGGTTCTTAGAAAACTTTCATTTTATCATTAACAATGAAGACATCTGTAAAGCAAGTAACGAGTCCATTGATATACTGATAATGATAACATCTTCTCCGCAAAATAAGTTGAGTCGAAACGCTATACGAGAGACTTGGTTGACGCATACGAAAATGAACAAAGGAAATATCAGATATGTATTTCTACTTGGAGAATCGCCAATGACTAAAGAATTAGAAAAAGAAAACTTGCAAACAAAGGATATTATTTTGGGAAACTTTAAGGACGCATACAATAATCTAACTTATAAAACATTGATGGGTTATCAATGGGCAACACAACACTGCAGAAACGCACAGTTCGTTATGAAGACGGATGACGATATGTACGTGCATATACCAGGACTTATTAGAGTTACTAAGAAGAATGCCAATGCTTTACAGACTGCCATTGGAGGAAGGTGTGCTCATTTGGCAAATCCTATACGAGATAAACGGTCCAAATGGTATGCTTCGTTTAAAAGTTATCCACAAACAACCTATCCGGGGTTCTGTTCCGGTACTGGATATGTCACCAGTCTGAACGTTGTCACAAAAATAGTGAAAACATCAAAAGATGTTCCGTTTTTTCATCTGGAAGATGTGTATGTTGCTTTGTGTATCAAAAAACTTGGTCTAAGACTACATCCAATAGGCGGCTTTATGCTAGCTTATAATTTCGGCAATTGTACACATAACGATAATACATTGGTCACTGTTCATCAAGTGTCAGTAAGCATGTTGAAACGTATTTGGGAGACACCTTGTACCCCAAATAAAGTATAATTGAACTATGGAAACATAGTCTATATAGACACCGTTTTTTATACAACACATCTTATACACAAATAAGATATAAGTGTACCATGAAAAAACGATATATAAAGATAGACTGTTCTGTTGATGAAGACACCTTATACCTAAAATAAGGCATATATTTACATGGACCATTTATCGATATATTTCTTGATTATGAACACAGTTTAAATGTTGAACACGCCTTCTATTAAATTTAGATATAACCAAACCATAAGAAATTGTATCATTTACATTTAAAAGTAAAATCACAAAAGTACTGAACTCATACAAAAAGAAAAGACCCTAATCAAATGGCTAAATCAAAAGCTCAAACACATCATTTGCAAACATGTCAAACGAATGGATAACAACGTCATATTCCTGACTAAGAACAGGCATTTTGATATGTAGAAAATGGTGGAGAAAACCTGGTGGTATAGCTAGCTAAACTTCTCACTTTTATGACAGTCGCGTCAAATTCCATTATATAGACACCCAACTTATTTTCACAGATACTTTATTATGTGTGTAGTCCTTTCAGTACAACAGTCATCAAAACATTGATTTACCTTAACGGCTTCTACTACTAGTGTCGAAAACCAAATCAACAATCATCACCAGGCTTGAAATTATTCAACACTACCTATTCTAGAGATTAGTCAAACATAAGTTGGAGTCTTACAAAGAAATATATGTACAGAACACCAATATATTTTCCAAACACACGTTAAATTAATAAACAGAACTATATTTTACAAGACAATGTTTATGACGTGCCAATCCCGTCTCATCATAAAAATATGTGAATATAATCAAAATAACAATAGATGTTTAAGTAATCAAATGAAATATAATAAATTGATTCACGAGGAGACAAGAAGACAATCTCAAAGGTGAACAATTGATCATTATTCAAAAAAGACTATACTAGTAGTTTCTTCTGTGTATGTTGTCCCAAGACAATGCTTAATTTTATACAGGTCTTCTGCAACGCAGATCAATACATGAACGTGAAGGTATTTCTTACTTTTTGATACAATCATGATATAAACCAAATTCTTAAAAACTAGATTTGAAAGTACCTAAATGATATACACGATAAAGGCGCAGTATAATGTTAAGAATTTTAACGCACACGTATAATAGATACGAATCAGTAGGGCGTTTCTGAACGTTAAAACTTTTAAATAAGGACTGCAGAATATTTCATTAATGGTATTCTTACTTAAGTTATACCTTCAACTTTTACCTATAGTATATTTGAAGCTACAAACTCCACACGTAGAGATATTGGTAAGGATTTCTGCTTGGAGTAGTTACAGCATAATAGTTTCTGTAAGAAAATTAAATAATACAAACGACTGCAAACATGTATGCTCCAAAATTCTAAACTGAAAAGCTATTAATAAAAACAAATAAAAGTCTAACAAAGACCTATGTGCTAAATACTTAAAAGTATTTTATCTTAAAACAAGTTTTATCCAAATCTAACACTAAATAAAACTTTTGAAATAAGACTGCAGAAAATTTCACTAATGGTATTCTTACTAACGTTGTACCTTCAACTCGTACATATGGTATACATAGTTATCAAAGGTACCAGGATTATAATTTAGTACGCCAGACGCTAGTTTTGTCTACACAAGACTCATCAGTGACACTCAGATCAAAATAGTTTTATAGTACAAAGTTGAAGAACATTGAGGACCCAAAATGCCAAAACGTCGTGCCAAATACGGCTAAGGTAATCTATTCCTGGGATAAGACAATCCTTAGTTTTTTTAAAAATTCAAAGTTTTGAAACAGAAAATTTATGAAAATGACCAGATAATGGGTATATTTGAAGCTACAAACTCAACAAGTAGAGATATTGGTAAGGATTTCAGTTTGGAGCAGTTACAATTTCTGTAATGCAAATGGTCGAAAACATGTATGCTCCAAAATTCTAAACTTTAAAGCTAGTAGTAAAAACAAAAGAGAGTCTAACAAAGACTTATGTGTAAGATAATTAAAAGTATTATATCTAAAAACAAGTTTTATACAAATTTAACACTAACCAGAATAAGTTTTTCATGAAAATGTGTATGACATGCTAATGTCGAATTATTACTTTAATGTTTGTGTATTTCCCCTTAACAATAGATGATTTTTTTGTAAACTGATGAAGTATGGTAAATTATGAAAAGACGAAGAGTCAATCGCAAAGGTGATCAATTCATTATTATTCAAAATGGACTCAAGTTTCTTTCGGATTCGTTTTCACAAGTCAAGGCTCTATTTTATAGAGGTCACTTGAGACGCAGATCATTACATGAAGTTGAAGGTCTATCCTGATTTGTAAGACATCAATTATATAAATACGAATTCTTTAAAACTGGGTTTGAAAGTACTACAATCATATCGGCGTAGTATAATTGTGAGAAATCGGCAGCCCACGTTTACTATATACGAATTATAATGGTGTTTCTGAACGTTAAAAACTTATATTAGGACTGCAAAAATTTAAGTAATGGTAATCCAAATTATAAAAATGGTCTATTTAAAGCAACGCATTACACACTCAGAGGTATTGGTAGGGATTTCTTTTGTGGCAAAGTATTGCATTATTAGTTCTGTAAGAAAATTATGTTATGCAAATGGCCGCAAACTTGTACATGTATGCTCAAAATTCTAAACTAAAAATCTATTAGTAAAAAACAAGTCATAATCTAACAAAGAAATATCTCTTAAATACTTTAATGTATTTTATCTCAAAACAAGTTTCATCTAAATTTAACACTAAAGAAGATTTTTCATGACAATGTGTACATGACATACTAATGTGGCCTAATCATTTAACTGTTGATCATTTCCCCCAACAATATTTGTTTTTTGTAAACTAATAAAGTATGATAATTTGATTCATAAGAAGATGAAAAGTCAACCTTAAAAGTGGACAATTCACTATAAATCAATATAGACTCAAGTTTCTATCGGGTACGTTTTCTATGCTAAAATAATTACAGGTCGCCTGAACGCCGATCACGACATGAACATAAAGATAATTTTGTTTTTACTTTTTAAGATATTCATGATATTAAAACAATTTCTTAAAAAAGAATTTGAAAGTTTTACAATCATACAAGCGTAATATAATTTAAGGAATTCTGACGCAGACGTATATAACATGTATAACATACGAATTAGCCGGTTGTTTCTGAACGTTCAAAAATTTTAATATGAACTGCCGAAAATTTAACTTATCGCATTCCGATTTAGAATTATCCTGTCAACTCGTACAGATGATATATTTGTAGCTACAAATTACAGATGTATTGATAAGGATTTCTGTTGGAATCAGTCACAGCATTATCAATTATGTATGCTCAACATTTTAAACTTAAATGCTGTTTCGTTGCTTTTTTTTTTTTTTTTTTTTTGGTGTTTTTTTTACTAAGTGTGTGTCTTTTTTTAAATTCTTTTTTGTTGTTTTTTGTGTCATTGATGAATAACTCGTGTTCTTTGTTTTTCTATTAAAAAGCTATTTGTTTTAAATGGGTGGGAGTCTTAAAAAAGAATATCTGTAAAATACTTTTAATATATTTTATCTCAAAACAAGTTTAATTTTATTGTTTTACTTAACAGAATAAGATTTTTTATGACAATGTGTACGACGTGTTAATATCGTCTTATTATTAAAATGTCTATTTTCCCCCTGACAATTGATGATTTTGTATACTGATAAAATATGATACACGAGAAGACGAAAAGACATCTTTAAGGTGAACAATTCATTATAATTCAAAATAGACTCAAGTTTCTTTCGGGTGCGTGTTGACCAGTCAAGGCTCTATTCTATATATGTCACCTGAGACGCAGATCACGACATAAGTTTAAAGGCAATGTCATTTCATCACTAAACTATGTGATTATTGTCACCCCAAAACTAGATTTGTTCATGTGAGATAATGGAATATGGTTACTTGATTCATGATAAGAATATAAGACAAGCTTTAAGTTGAAAAATTTATTAAAACAAACAAAAACACCAAGTTTTCTTTCGTGTACGTTTTAATTAGTCAAGGCTGAATTCTGTTCAGGTCACCTAAAACGCTGATCTCGACATGAACTTGAATGTATTTATTTTTTAAAGACATTCATGATATAAAATCAAATTCTTAAAACTGGATTTGAAAGTACTACAATCAAATAGGCGTACGAATTAACAAAGTGTTTCTGAAATTCAAACTTTTAAATTAAGATGTCAGAAACTATTACAAATTGTATTCCAAAGTAAATCTAATTAACATATTTCGATGATCGAATTGAAGCTAAAAAGGACACACATAGAGGAACTAGTAAACATTGGGTTGGATACTATATATATTGTAATAATTTTATTGCAATACCCATTAAGCTAAATTTACACTCACTAATTTGTAGTGATTTATGATAATTGTTTGACGCTCATATGTGAAGATTACAAATCCAATAAGAATGGGCAGACGTACTCCTTGTATCTGCCCGTAAATGAGTACTCATTCATGGCCTATGTAAGTACATGTATTATCCAAACGATGAATATGACAACATTGCATTAACCTTAACATGCTCAAATAGATTAGTCAACCAAAGCACGCAAATCTAAACTGTTAACCATCGGATCCTGTGATGACATTTTACCTTGAAGGTTTGAAAATGACTAAGATTTGACGTTTGACATTAGAATGACAACCTTTTTAGAGTTAAACAGAAAGTAACAATTTAAACCTTAAACTTTTTTTTCAAAACTGGAAATTCACAGACCTGAAAAAATATGACAAGAAAGAAACAGCGCTTTTATCAATGTTCTTGATTTTAAAGAAATCATAAGGGCCTCAACACTGAGCAACAATAATCCCCACACTGCAAGTTAGAGCCCTAAGCAGTGGTTTGAGCAATATTCTATGCAAACAGACGATCATACCAAAACTGTAGAGAATTGAAAAGCAAATCTGGTGTGTAAAATCAATAAAATCAAAGAAATAATATTTACTGTAAAAATTTAGCCGGACAAGGTTAAATTTCTGTGTCATTTGGTCTCTTGTGGAGAGGTGTCTCATTGGCAATCATACCACATCTTCTTTTCTATAATCACACAGAAGCGTGCAAAACAAAACAAATATTTAGACAACTACGGGGCACATCGAGATATGTATAAGATAACAATAGATTATACTATAACCAAAGAACTGGCTAGTTGGGAGCGTTCCTTATTTTAGTATATTTTGGACTGTTATCTCGTGTAAAAAATAAAACCATAAAAGTATAGAACTCCGAGGAAAACTCAACTCGGGTATTCCGTTAACAAATGGCAAAATCAAAAGCTCAAACCTAAACATACACAGGGTCCAGTTTTAATGTACATTTGTATATCGATAATATATGTAGTAGTTAATAAGCAAAACCAGAAGAGTAGTTTTTTATTTCAATTTTATATATACGTCAAGAGAACTCCTGAGAATGAATTCATGTTCCATTCTGCACTACCATAAAGCGTGAACCCAGCGTACTTGTCGTGTGTACGAACCCAAACTCTGTCTCCCTGTTTCAGAACTAAAGGTAGGGTCTGTGTCATTGCTGAATCATTTGTACCAGCCCCATCAGCAAAGATTGAAATCACTTTCTTTCCATTCAGAACTAAATCTAAACCTATTCTCTGAAGATCATTCATAGATTCCCAAAGAGTAAAAGAAATTAAATACAGGCCTCTTTCAGGTGCTATGAAAATTCCTTGGGTTGCATCATAACCATTTCCCTCGTTTGTTATTATGTCATTGTATTTGATTACTTGGTGTGCAGCAACGTGTGGAATTGTTGTGTTCAAGCTTGCAGCAAAAGCAAGATAATCTGGTAACGCTGAAATATAGTACTATATTCAACACATTGTCGTGTTTGTATTCATACTATACTAAATGCTGCATTGTTTCAATTTATGTGGGTATAGTGTTGCAAATAAGTAAGACACTAAATTGACAACTTCAGGAATATTTCAACAAAATTGTGAAACTATACTTGTAAACAAGGCCCTAAAAACATTTTAAAATTGATTTTTTATTCTGAGATATTGCTCAGTCTTTAGTTTTCTAAGTTTTGTTTTGTGTACTTTTGTTTGTATGTTTGTTTGTTTCTTTTTTAGCCATTGCGTTGTCAATTTGTTTTCGATTTGTGTGATTTACTCTCTCTCTCTCTCCTGTATATCTTTCGCCTTCCTTGTGTCGGCAAAATAGTCAAAATCCCGAAGTCGAAAGGTTAATAAAAAGGGACTTACATGATGATAGTAATCTTTTCGAATTTACATTGGGATGAATTTGGTTAACACTATTGGTCGATGCTGATGTATCTTTTATGGCCTCTTCTGTGACCTCGTCAGTGGCAAGATTGGATATCTTGTTTATTTTGACAGACAAACGTGCTATTAGTTGATGCATATCTCTGTTTTCCTTTTTGAGCCCAGCATTTTCTTGTCTGAGTTCCTTTACGTCCTTTTCAGTGTCTCCTGTGGAATATGAATAACTGCGTGTAATGAATTTCTATGAAGATAATTGTGTTAAGTGATGTATCATTAAATAATATTTCAAACAAGTAACAATGTGTCAGGCTGCTAGCCTATAAGTTTCCTCTTAATCGAATTCATTAAATAACACAACTAAACGAATGCATTGCTCTTAAAACCGGAAACTCAGTGAAGGGTTCAATTAAAAAAAGCTTTTGGTAGGGTTCCCCTTAGCCAGTCTTCCTGCTTCATTTTGAAAGTTTGTCCAAAACAACCGCCGCAATTACATAGTATCATGCTTTGAAATCACGGGTTCGATCTGCCAATAGATCAATCTACAGATTTGAAGAATTATAAATTGGTCTTTTTTGCTTCTCTTCTAAGTACGCAACATTTTATTATACTAGTAGATGTGAGATTTTTGTAACGCACGGCTAGTGTACAAAATTTGAATTTTGGTATCTGTGTTTAGTTTATTGGTTAACCCGGAATTGAAAGGATTCATGTGTATGGGTAAAGTAGATGTCATTTATATATGCATACCCCTTCGAAAACTGGGGGTAGTTCGGAACAGCTAACCTCGCGACTACATCTGGAATGCGGTTTATTTCTGATCACTGACATGTTCTAGTTTGGACGCGAAAAATCCAACAAAATCGCTTACTTAGTCTTTAAACTTCGTTTTTGAGACTGCATAAATAGTATGGACAAGTTATCTGAATTACACCATATCACAGTCGCTTAAATTTTAGTATATATATGAAAAAAGTATATATATTTGTTTTTCATATATATATCACTAAAATTTAAGCGCCTCTGACCATATATACTTGTGTTTACGAATCGCAGTTTTAACGTGAACGTAAAGCGGGCTTAATGTAGATTGTAACAAATATTTATTGCTACTGGTCCAGACTCAGCTTGATAAACACAATTTACCTGGTCTTAGAAGAATTTCCTCATCGTTATCAAATGCTGTTACACACAATGAAGTCACCACAAGTACCAGAAATTGAAGATATTTAGCCATATTATATCGTAAATATTGTAGATAAGGAATTGTAAACTATGTCGTTATCAAACCGTTAATCAAAAATACTTGTTACTTTCGTGACATGCGTGTTTTTATTATATATAAGTAATGATGTTACTGAAATAAGTAAGGAAAATATAGGGACATTATTCTATCAAATATTATGCTGATAACTTAGTTACATAATCTTTTGGGTATCCAACTTTTAATATACATATACAAAGTTTTACATCTTTTTCCACTGGCTGGATTTTATAACATAAACATTTGAGTGGAATATAAAAAAAATGCGGTTTATATCAACGAACGAACGGTAGCTTAACAACGCAATAAAAGAACACAGAAAAAGCAATAATAGTACTTGTATCGAGTGTAAAAGAGGGGCGCCAGATACCACGTAACATTCAAACTCATAGGTCGAAAATTAACTGACAACGCCATGACTAAAAAAGAAACAGACAAATGATAGTACACACAATATAACATAGAAAACTAAAGACTAAGCAACACGAACCCAACCAATACCGATAACACAAGCTCATTATTACCTACCTAGGGGCATTAGCTTTGATTGGATGTGAAACTTTAAGTATTAAAAAAGGTGAAACAAATTGAAAAATATCGATCTCAAAGGTAAATTCGAGAAAAGAAGGTTCGTAAAATCTGATAAAACATTAACAACAAACGGAAAGAATGAAAAATAACTGTCCTATAAAAGCAACAGTAGGCGGATCCAGGGGGCCTGGGGGGGCGCCCCCTTTTTTGTTGGAAAATTTTGGTTGATTATATAGGGAATCACTGAAGCATGACTAGAGCCCCCCCCCCTTTAGGTCAGTCAGCGCCCCCCCCCCCTTTTATGAAAAGTTTTTGATCCGTCACTGTATACTGGTATTCAAAAGTCATAAATCGATATTAAGAGAAATTCGATCCAAATTACAAACTAAAACCGAGAAAAACACATCAACGATCACAGAAAAAAAAAGAAACAACAGAAACACTTTACTCTGAGTAAAATTCAAAACGTCCCTAATTAAATGGCAAAATCAATAGCTCAAACACATCAAAAGAATGGATAACAACTATCATATTCCTGACTTGGTCCTTGAATTTGCTGATTTAGAAAATAATGATTGGTTAAAAAGACAACCGACAGAGAAAAAACATGAATCAGCTTTAGTTTATGCATAACATATTTCCGTAAAAGTGCAAACTATATTGAGGTTTGAAAATAGAAAATAAATTTAAAGATCGTATAGATAACAATGTAATTCCAACGTTAAATTATGGGTTTAAGTTTAAAGTCATGTATTTCTTATTATTCAAAATCAAACTGACTATTTGAGATATATTTCAGATAAAATACTATAAAGAATGACTAACTTCAAAGTTGACAGTTTGTCATATTAGGTGTCTTTTATATCTATACAAAACCATTTTCTACAACAACCGGCCCAGGTGTATGACATAGTAGTCTCCAACTGGCATTTTTTAAATTTTCATTTCAATTAAGTTAAAGTACTTTTGAATAAGAAATGTGAATAAAATATGCAACAGACTCAAAAGTGTAATTAAAAAGAACCTTAACAATAAAAAAAACTAGTCAAGAGATTTAACCATTCATTCTTATTGTAGAATTTATTGAAGATATTTTAAATCGAAAATGAAATTAGTTTGTGCAATGAAATAACATCGTCAAGTGCACACTGGCATCATTACACATTTTAAAAGTAAAATTACTAGCATACCTGCCAACTGTCACTATTTCCGGGGGATTTTCCCCATAAAAGCTCCCAAATGGAAATTTTGAAAGAGCAATTTTGTCCACAATCTTAAACAAATAAAGGCAACAGTAGTATACCGCTGTTCAAACTCATAAATCCATTGACAAAAAACAAAATCGGGGTAACAAACTAAAACTAAGGGAAACGCATTAAATATAAGAGGAAAACAACGACACAACACTACAATATAGCACACACAGAAACGGACCAAGCATCAGACAAAATCCCACGAGAATAACAAATAAAACATCAAAACCAAATACATGAATTTGGGATAGACAAGAACCGTGACACGTCTTATCGCAATGTGAATTTACACTCAAAAATAAGAGAAAACAAACGACGCAACGTTAAAATGTAACACACACAGAAACGAACAATACTATAACAATGGCCATATTCCTGACTTGGTACAGGACATTTTTAAAGGAAAAAATGGCGGGTTGAACCTGGTTTTGTGGCATGCCAAACCTCCCTCTTTTATAGCCATGTGAAATATAACATTAAAATGACAACTCAACACCACAGGACTAATATATAAATAAATTGGAGAACACAATTGACAAAGAAACACACGAACAACAGCCAACAAAAGACAACAAGTTCAAAATTTTAATACGCCAGAAGTGCATTTTGTCCACACAAGACTTACTAGTGACGCCCAGATACAAAAGTTTGAAAGCCGAAATAAGCACAAAGTCGAACAGCATCGAGGACCAAAGATCAAAAAAGTTGTGCCAAAAACGGCCAGGGTTTTCTGTTAGTTACCAGAACATCCCTATTATTTAGAATAATTTATACTTTTGCAAACAGTAAATTTATAAAATTACTATACAAAGGATGTACATGTTAAAACTGAAGTATTAACTAATTACAGGAAACAACTGAAATACATTACATAACCAGACATTTGCAACACAAAATGTAGACACATCCGAATAAGTTTAAACCTCAACGCCAAGTGACGTCACATTTGAAATTGTAAAAAATGACAAAAAATGACGTCATTTGAATTTGTAAAACAGATCATCAAAAAATGAAAAATGACGTCACATTTGAATGTATAAGATAGAATTAGGATTGATTTAAGATTATATTCGAACTAAATACTGATATTGCATTTAATAACAATGCACATTTTAATACTTATTAATAGCAAACTAAGGTAGCAATTAACTATATTATAAAGCTATGTCCGGTTTGTTTTGAATCTAACTTTAAACGTAAAATATCGTACTTATTACGCTAAACAAAATCAAATTTAATAAATGAATGCGTCAATTTTATAAATGCTGTAAGCTATTAAAAGTATGAAGAAGCAAGCAAAACAACATTAAAATGCATTTAAAGGCCCCCTTGAAGGTTTTCTTGGACCATACAAGTCCTCTTGCACGTAAACCCCGCATGGGCATTTTCAAAAGTTGGCAGGTATACATTAGCAAATACTGTTTGTAACAAAATAGATATGATATTTGAGAATATCATTATCCAGTCAGATTCTTTTTTATATGTTAATTGAAAAGGGGGATATTTTAAAATCCCTAGAGAGGAACGACTTTGTCATAAATGTATTTTGATATGAGCGTCACAGATTAGTCTTATGTAGACGAAACGCGCGTTTGGCGTACTAAATTATAATCCTGGTACTTTTGATAACTATGTAAAATACTAGAGGATGAGAAACATTTTTTACTCTATTATGAATATAATAAAACTCTTAGAAATGCCTTTTTACAACACATATGCACTGTAAGTAATAACTTTAATAATTTAAATGAAGAGGAAAAATACATTATTTACTAAATCCATCAACACCTTTATCAACAAATAAGTTAGGATCCTTTTTGAAAAAGTCATTACAACTGAGGGCAGGGGACTCTTAACAGATAATAAATTTTGATTCTGTTTTTATTGTGTATGTTTGATATGTATGTATATATGTTTATTGTGTTTTAAAATATATGTTGGTCACAAACTGTAAATATTTGATTTGATGTTAATCATTCTCCTTTCAGATTGACGTTACTAAGTGATGAGTATTTGGTAGTGATTGGCATTGTCTTGAAAAAACTCTCAACTTCGTAACTATTCGGCCTTTTTAACATTCTTTTCTTCGAGCGTCACTGATAAGTCTTTCGTAGGCGAAACGCGCGTCTGCCGTAATTATTGGATATCAATCCTGGTATGTATGATGAATAAAGAAAGGCAACAGTAGTATACCGCTGTTCAAAACTCATAAATCCATGGACAAAAAACAAAATCGGGGTAACAAACTAAAACCGAAGGAAACGCATTAAATATAAGAGGAGAACAACGAAACAACACTAAAATGTAACACACACAGAAACTGACCAAGCATCAGACAAAATCCCACAAGAATAACAAATATAACATCAAAACCAAATACATGAATTTGGGATAGACAAGTACCGTGACACGTCTTATCGCAATGTGAAATTACACTCAAAAATAAGAGAAAACGAACGACGCAACGTTAAAAGGTAACACACACAGAAACGAACAATACTATAACAATGGCCATATTCCTGACTTGGTACAGGACATTTTTAAAGGAAAAAATGGTGGGTTGAACCTGGTTTTGTGGCATGCCAAACCTCGCACTTTAATGGCAGTGTTAAATATAACATCGAAATGACAACATAATATTACAGGACTACAATACAAATAAATATGAGAACGTATTAGACAAAGAAAACATTTTATTTCTGACGCGAAATTGCGAAAAGTAGAATCCACAAAAACGCGAAACCGCAAAATCGAAAAATATAAATCACAAAAACTTTAATTCACGAAATTAAAAATGAATTTGATTTAGATTTTTTATTATGATTGTTTACGCTACTTGATAACAATGTTCAATACTTTGCATCTACAGTCACAAGTGCAATCATAATATAAATCAGACAGAATCTACATAACCTTTGATAAAGGTAATTACATATGTTCTCATTTCGCAAATAAAGAGCAAGACAGAATTTTGGGTCCCCAATGTTCTTTAAATTTGTACTTATTTGGCTTTACAACTATTTTGATCTTAGCGTCACTGATGATTCTTATGTAGATGAAAAGCCTGGCACCTTTGATAACTATATATCCATACTCAGCCTTTACATCTGTACTCCTTATAAGAAATGTGTAACGATGTAAATATTGACGAAATCGTATACTAACTAGGCATCCAATGGTTAAAAAAAAACGTTCTCTTTTGGTCCATAGATTCCGTCTTGTTGGTATTTAACTGGTTAATGACTTTGTCGCCCTCTGATGTTGTGAAATCTAATTGCCCATCATTATATTTACAGATTTTATCAATAATGTCTATATCGAATTCTCAGTTGAAATACTAGTAGTTAGAATTTTGGTTAAGAGTCAGGTATTAAGAGCTTGGTTCGTCTAAACTTTGGATTATTACTACCTATGTAGAATATTGTGCGCATTACATCAAAATCTGATATACAAGAAGCTTTCTCTTTTTTTCTATATTTTCTTTGTTCATTTACAAGATACAGATATCGTTGTGTTGATATTTTGTTTTAATGGTACTCAGCTTTTTTGAGCTTTTAATATGGCATCCATGAGTTTTATTATTCCAGTTGAATTGTTTATATAGTCAAGTTGATTTTGCATGCCATATAAACGGAGTGGGCTCTGGCTGTTTATTTTATTTAATGCATAAAATTCTATTTGAGACATCTCAATTTTTTCTACAAAATCTAGATTTTGTTTCCAAAACGTAGGAACTCCATCGTACACTCTCGGTTTATGTGTTGATCAACTGACTTACATGCCCAAAAAGTTTTATTAAAGAGCAAAATGTTATATTGTTTGAATTTAAACAATCAATGTGCATGTTTACATATCAAATTATCAAAATCTAAAATATCTTTTATATATGCTAGTGAATTATATACCTTTTTACATTTAAAGGTGGCTATTCTCAGGAGTGTAGAAGTATCACATACTGGATATAATAATGACAAAGTCCTAACAAAGAATTTGACTTGTTTGTTTTTCTGCGTGTGGATCATCCATATTTTTGGTCTCTGCTGATTTTTTCGACGCACACAGTTGAGTGTTCATCTGGATGCTCTGTTCTTGTGGCGCTATGTTGTCAGATATGTATTACATTGTCCAGTGTCATCTAGTGACGTTAGACTGGTAGGAAATGACACTGACTTTGGTGTTATTTTCTGACATAGGTGTATTCATGACAAATGTTTAAGGAGGTATTTATGGCAAGGTTTTTTTTTATTTGCCTTGCAATTCAGTATTTTGTGCTCAGTATTTTTGTTATACTTTTTTTTTACAGTGATGCTTGCTTGAGGCCCTACTGTATTGAAATTAAGATCAGTATTAAACCATAGGTCACTTATCCATTCTTTTGATGTGTTTGAGGCAGAGCTTTTGATTATGAACTTTCCTTTTTTAGTTTTCCTCAGAGTTCAGTATGTTTGTGATATTACATTTTAATTGTCTTCAACATTGTTTGAAATTATGTGTGGTGACCTCTAAATATTCATTGAAGTTAACTTGTCCGGGTTGTTTGGTTCCATCAAAACACGTCTCTTTTAATTCCTGAGTTATAAGACCTTGAATTTAAATTTCAGGGCTAATCAAAAACAAGATTTATATATAAAACATTTTAATATTTCATTATAATATTTCAGTATATTATTACACTGGAATCATAATATTTTAAAAAATATACATTCATAGTTAAAAAGAATAATGATGATAGAATCTGTACTACATAATTCTATCTTTAAAATTAAAACTCGCTTTACAATATGCTATGGTCTGCTTAACTTTAATTACAAAACTTTATAAAGGCAACAATATATGCATCTCTCTGAATTGAATATTATAAATAAACTTTAATCCCAACTCAAATTCATCATCATTAAAAAAGATTAAGATCTGCAAAAAAAAGTCCTAAATATTATCTGCATTATTATCCATCAAAATATATGATTGACTTTCACTATCTATCTAGTAGGATGTTCGACATTTAGATTCTAATACGGACACATACCAAAATTATGTTAAAAGTGATAAGTTTCATGTTAAAATTGTTCACAATATAAATACACATACAAAATATGGCACATTGCAACGATCAATTTATATTTTATCTGCACTTATAATCTTACTCAACAACAGTTTTCTTATAACCTATTATTACTTTTGAAATATACTGATCTATGATGACCAGGCTAAACAGGTACTAAAGCTTGATTAACAAGTAATATCTCTTTATATTATTTAAGTCACAGCATCAATATTAGTGTGGATTAAAAGCAGTGAGGTCATGATAGTCTTAAACAGATGATATCAAATTAACCATTATAAGTATTAGCTATCTAAATACCAAAATACAAATTAATGAAAACAATGATCCCAAATGATTGATAGGTGTTATGTGTTTTACTTTTATCACTCTGCTATATCATGACACCAGTTTTCATTGGTGGAGGAAGACCCTTAGAGAACCATAGGCCTTTATAGGCCTTTAGTAAGAAAACTGGCAAATATAAGTCCAGACCATCTATCATAAGTAAAACATTAGAAATCAATGCTGAAAGCCAAGTGATCAGTGTAAATGAATTAACTCAGACCACTCAGCCACTGGTCAAATATGGAAACATTACTGGCTGGCTTGTTCTAATCACAATAATAATGGCAAAATCATTTATAAAATTGTTGGATCACTCCTTAAAAAAATCTTTCCAACTGAAGATACAGTCCACATTTATAAAACGTATAGTTAAATGATAAAATGAGGTCCAGTTCCCCCTAATCTTGGTCCTTTACCTTTTAAGTCAAAATATACATATCCCCTATAACATTTATCTGTACAAACTTAAACTTCTCAAGTATTTTTTAGTAACAAAACCAAATGTACTATGACTTTTGGATGATGATGATAACCTACAGATACCTAATCACTGAGCTCAGAATCTGAGAACTTTGTTTTCTGTGTAAACTTTTCAGGGCTGTAAGTCTCCATACAATATAAGGTGTTTATAAGGCTTTCTGTAACTGTGACATATAAAGGAATTTTATTGCAAGAACACTCATCACTCAAAACATAAAGCTTTCAATTCATTACTTACTGGCCTAAAAAGAGTTTTTAAATATTGATTGGGCTCATAAAATAAAAAAAATATGCATTAATTACTGTACCAGAGAGATTTACTTCATACATAGTAAATATTTTTGGACAAATCGAGATTAAAAGTTTTACAAAATCTGATTAAAAGCAGAATATCATATTAGCTATAATTTGAAGAACAAGCTGCATAAATTTTTCATAAATCCAAGTCTTAGGATAAAAATTCATTGTTCATTTGAGATATTTTCTAAAATTTGTGACAATTTGATATACTTAATTTCATCTTTACACAGTATCACTACTCTGTTATTGAGGGAATAAACACGGCTTCTTTTGAAAGGGAAGTAACTCCAATCAAAATGATAAAGAATTTACATTGTTGAAAAAACTAATAAGCAAATGTATGATATAAAATACATTACATAATGAATCTGATTGATAAATATGAGGTAAATAATATCAGTTATATCTGTCTCCTTTAAATACTTGTTTGCATTCATATAGTTTGACCATTTTTTTTTTAATTTTGAAAAAACAATTTAAAATTTGTTATGTAATTTTCCCACCATACCAATTCAGAACATTGCACTCAGCAATTTCCATTATTTTGAGAAAAAAAGATTATATCAATTTATCAGATTAACTACAATAAATATTCACTCTAGAAACTTTAAATTTTCATATATTTAAATGCTTTCTTTGAGGTTTAAAAATTGAAAATATAATTGTCTATAGAGATAATTAATAATGTAATCATGGGGGTTACATTATAGAATCTCTATATATTTACAAATAACAAAACCTCAAGTTATTCTTGCTTCAATAAAAATTATTGAACTTCAACCAAATTTATCAAAAGTAATAGTCCTAAATTAATAGATGGCCTTTGGATACTTAAGAAAAGTTCTGTCATAAAAATACTAAAACAATGTCACAACCTGAACCGTACAAAATACAACAGAATGATATATATTATGTACATAATCAAAATTAACAATAATTCAAATAAAATAATACCCATTATTCATATATTTAAAAAACAACTGTTGATCATTTTATATATAAATATAGCACATAAAATATCAATACTGAAATACTATGAATTTAAAAAATATAGAACAGCAAAACTGTGTACTTTAATTTATAAAGCATAATAAAGGAATTTGAATATAGACAGCTTTTTACCAACTCCAGGTAGTTTTTAAGTAACACAAATATTAAACTTTTAGTGGTTGACCTCTGTTGATATATGTCATATATATTTTCATTAATTGTTTCATACAACAATCAGGCAAGACATTCAAAAGACAAAAGACTTGAAAGCCTGATTTCATCTATGAAAAGAGAAAAACATTCACAATGAGAAAAATTATCTTAAAATCAAAAAAACAATTTATCAATATCATATTTTATATCTTAAAATATTTCAGATTGGAACTTTTAACATTTATCATCTAGCATCACAGAAATTGACAGCTGAACTTGTCCTTCTGTGCTGAACGAGATGTAGTTCACGGTCATTGACTAGAACTTGTTGAATACATCCCATGAACCCTTGGTTATAATCTTCCGGTAATTCTATGTTCACACGAGTCTTCCCACCTGCAAAAAAATATTGGAAATTCAAAAATTATTGCAAGGCTTTAATTAATGCGAAGAAAGGAATATGCAAATAATGCAACTAGTTTTAAGTATCACAATAATAAGATCTAGCATTCTGCTTAATGATTCATATATAGGTATTCAGATTTTCCTGGAATAACAATATAAATTTATCTTGTATATATAATTCTGTCCATTTTTTTTTAATTGCAAAAATAAATGTAACCAATAATTTCTGAATTTACAGTACGATATAAATTATTAACATCAAATAACAAGTAGAAAGTCAGCACTGTAAGTCAAGGTCGTGGTAACATTTCAATGTGTATATATAAAATATCCTCTATAGATCTGTTGTGGGTGAGTATTGAACAATATAATAATTGCACACAGGACTTTTCCTGCCAAATTTTAAAAAAGATTGTGTCCATTGTACACGGATGCCCCACTGGCACTATCATTTTCTATGTTCATAGGTAGTTGGGGTCAATACTATAATTTGGCATTAAAATTTGAAAGATTATGTCATAGGTAACATGTTTCAACTTGATTGGACTTCAACTTCATACAAACTATCTTGACCAAAAATTTTACCCTGAAGCAGGACAGACTGAGGGAAGGACAGACAAACAAACAAACGGACGCACAGACCAAAAATCACAATGCCCCTATAGCTAGGTGTGGCATAAAAATAAGCAATGAAAAACAATATCATTACTTGATGACGTTGTCATTAATAGTCGACAATGACATCATGATACTGACCTCCTACATATTGTTTAAGTAGGAGGTCGCCTCAGGTGTTGAACCAATCACAACATCATTAATTTACCAGAGGTGCAATGAATTTAGTAAAAAAATCAATGAACATGTAGTGTGGCTTGTTAAATTTCGTTATATCGTTATAATTAACTTTGATACTGACCTATTAGTAAGATACCGTTTGTATCTAGTTGTGAAGCTCCCTCTGTGGAGGAATCTGTTATGAGTTTCTCATTGTCAACTTTTAATGTGCCTTCTCTCTCGTGTCTGTAAACAGAAAACAATTTATAGATTTTAGGCAACATTCTATAGTTTCCATAAAGTGGAATTCCAGTATCATAGGATTGTAGGCATGCAGGTCATTTTGGTCCCTTGTGGAGAGTTGTCTCATTGGCAATCATAACACATCTTCTTTTTCATTTGCTGTGTTTTATCACTCTGCACTTTGATCTCTTGACTTCAAATTTGGTTGAAATTTCTGACCAGTCCAACAGTTGGATAAAAAAAAGCAAATTTTAATTAGGTCAGATTTTTGAAAGAAGTGCCATAGTTGGAGAGAAACATGTACAATCAAGTCACTGTTTTATTTTCATTGGATATCATATTAAAGACATTCACGAGTGGAAATATCACATGAATATAAATGATCTGGAATATGTAAAACTTGGATCTTACCTTATTTAAATACATTAGGTAAATCTAAAATTTGCAAAATTATGTTATCATGAAGTGGACTAGAAAGGGCTAAACAAGAAATTAAGTATACCTAAAAAAAAAAGTTGGTTTAATGTATGCTCATGAAATGACAGTAAATACAGTAAAATGGTGAGAATTTGATTTTGATTTTGGTGTTAAATGCCATTTTTTAGCTATTTTGTGGCGGAAAGTTTTTATTGGAAGAGGAAGCTTGAGTGCCCTGAGAAAACCATGACCTTCCATACAAAAACTAACAATCCTAGTCAATTAAGATAGGAGCCAAGTGCACATGCACGAGAGGGGTTGGAACTCACAACCTCAGTGTTGACTGGATATTGATTACAATTGTAACAATGTTACTTAGACCACTCAGCCCCAAAAATGGTAAAAGACCCCTGGTGGATAATAACCCTAGGTCCGAGACCACAATTATTTCGTAGTGCTTTTCTAATGAAAATTAAAAAAATCCCACCTGCGCTTTCTCAATGAAATTTTTACAGTGTGTTGTACTACTTTTGGGACAAATTATATCAAAATTATAGAAAACTTTATCGGCTCTAACACAAAATATGGACAATTTTATGTTTGGGGCGTTAAACATGGAAAAATAAATTTGGAAGGGGTATAAAAATTAATTGCAAGTAACCCACTGTTAACACTAGGGACTATATTCGTGAACAACGAAAATCAAGGGACGACAATTGTGGTCTCGGACCAGTATGGTATGGTTCACTTTCTCATTCCTCCACTCAAATTAGATGGCAATCTCATTTCTTCACTTAAATGAAATGTGTATCATGTTAGAAATATTTAAAAAAACAACAGGGTAAATTCTGATCTATAAACTACCTACCTTTCAGCCAATATTTTATGCCATCCACCATCATCAATATCAACAGATGATCGTATAATATGTAAATCTTTCTCCGATTGTTTTCCTAGATTATAACTGAATTCTACTCTCCCACGAACAATAGCTATAGCTAAATAGTCACCTAAAACATTACTTTTACCATTCTGATATAGTATTAATCCATTTGATTTTAATGTTCGAAATTTAATATAATATTTATTAGATCTCTGTGCTGCTGATCTGAAAAAGGAAAATGTTAAATCAAAAACAATAAGGTAAGAGTCATTGAGTGCACAGCTTCTTAATGATTTCTTTAAATTACAAAGTTTAACAGTTAATATGATGGAGTGGTTGCAAAAGCCAACTTTTCATAGTTTGTTATTGTGTTGTACTGTTATACCACTGTCCCAGGCTAGGAGGAGGGTTGGGGTCCATCTCACATTCCGTATGTATGTGCCTGTTCCAAGTCAGAAGCCTGCAATGCAGAGGTTGTCATTTGTTTATGTGTTACATATTTGTTTTTCGCAGTTAGTCTTCTCCTTTGAATTGTTTTAGATTTATCATTTTAAGGGCCTTTTATAGCTGACCATGTGGTATGGGCTTTGCTTATTGTTGAAGATCGTATGGTGACCTATGTTTGTACACTTATGTGTCATTTGGTCTCTTGTGGAGAGTTGTCTCATTGGCAATCATACCACATCTCCTTTTTTTATAATTATTCTTCTATTAATTAAACTAATCCTATGTTACTTCATAAAAGGCATTTATTTATTTATTATATTTTTAGCAGACTATGATTTTCAATAACTGGTTGATTATTTTTGTTTTTATAAACAATGTGTTCTGTCTTTTTCAATCAAAATCAATTATGATGAAATCAAATTTTCTTACATTGCATTCTCTGAATTGGCTAAATTTGAGAGGTCACAATAAAAGAGGACCATAACTCATAACATATTTTAGATAAAACACATCTTTTTTTAAACTGTATGAAATCTGAAGAATTTTTAATGTCCACAAAACATGTAGAAAGGCTGATATAAATTACTTTAAAAACAGGCTTTTGATTTTTTTTTGTAATATTTGTCAAGGATGATTTTGCATTCGATTTCATGCTAACAACCTTTCACTAGCAATTGACTAAAATAATTTTTCAGTTGATCAGTTTGAAGTAAAGAATTCAAACTACTACTGGGAAAAACCTATTGTAAATGAATAAAAAACATTTGGAATATGCACTATAAAAATATAAAAGATTAACACATGAACTATATTATCCTTCAATCATGTCAGGTTACGATTATTTGATCACACTAAGACCTTGCACGATTTTTCTAAACGAGCAATATGTGTCAGGTAGACTGTATCCAATAATGAGAATGTAAAAGTAAAGGTCAAATACGGAACAAAATTACGTAATTATAAATGTGAATGATTTGCAATTATATATGCTTATATTGTATTTTTTTCTATTTGTAATTGACTGTATATTGTAATTTTTTCTATTTGTAATTGACTAGCAATTAGTTGGATTATATTATAATTTATAATTGTATGTTTTACAGACAAATTAAACTAACAAGTACTAACAAAATTTAATATATACTACTAACGGTTAACGAGGCCGGGATAAGGTACCGGTATTTGATGTATCCACTAACAAATGTGAAAAACTATCAATAAAACATGATTTACCATTAAAAAAAAATAAAAAAATATATGGAATGGGAGATAACTCTCTGACTGCATTACATTAAACAAAGTTCTACTTACTCTTCAGAAATCTCATTTGAATACTGTAAATAGGTTTCTCCATCAAATAATAAAGGTCTGTCTCTGTTGACAGAGTCTACTCCTGAGCAAAACAAATAATCTTATCATAATTAACAATATAAGAGGTGTAGATTAACTGAAATCACCCTAGTTTATGGTGGGGTTTGTATTGCTTAGTCATAAATTTTCTATGTTGTGTCTTGTGAACTATTATTTGTCTGTTTTTCTTTTAACTTTTGAGCCATGGCATTGTCAGTTTATTTTCAGTCTATGAGTTTGGCTGTCCCTCTGGTATCTTTCGCCCCTCTTTTAAGTCAAAATTATTGTATTTAAGGAACGACTGAAATATATTGGGACCTGCATAATTTAAATAAAGGATTACCACAAAACTTTGAGGACCTCCTGAAGTATTTCAGGATACACTGAAATATTTCATGAATACCACAAATAAATTAGTAAAACTTTATATTTAGGAAGTTCTTAAATATTAAAGTGACAGCAAAAAAAAAAAAAGTTCAAGGAGAACTTCCATTTACAGCTTTAACTGAGTAAATTCAAAGGGAATGTCTATGATATTCACCAGAAAAATTTTCAAATCTAGATAATTCAAAATTAGAATGAAACTTACTTTTTTCACATTTTACTCCGATAAATTTGGCGGGACATTTACATTCCACCTGATCCATTTTGGGTATACAGACCCCGCCATTCAAACATGGATTTACATTACATGGAGCGCCTCGGTAGGGGAGAACATTTATCTTATCTTTGGCTGACAACATCAAATCATCATACAGTTTACCATTTATATACATCTGAAATAAAACATGTACACTAAACATAAGTCATGCCAGGACAAGTTATATAGCAGAATTTACCAAAACCATCTAATAAGCTAGTGTAAAAGATAAGCATTTCTATCATACAACCTTCTAGTCTTGAAGTCTTCATACCATTGTTTCAATATACTATCAACATTAAATTATACTGTACATATAGTTTCTACCATTGCATCAAGTGTGATACGATATTTATCCACTCAAGACAGGTAAATTTTCAAATTTAAAAGGAGCGGCTCACCATGCCTTTCAAATATTTTAAATTTACCGTAGATGCTCGCCTAAAAGTCGATCCGACTATAAGTCGGATGCCCTTTTCAGCTCCAAATTCTGAGGATTTAGTCTTGACCCTCGTATAAGTCGGACAAAATTTTGACATTTTTTTGGCAGCTGACAGTTTCTGAACGCCGGTAAAACCAATGCAAAAATATTCATTTTCTGCATGAATGTTTGTTTGGTTTGAATTTAATTGATGTTGATTATGATAATTTATATAGCTTTTAATAATAAAGATGTATTTATTCCTGTTGTTTTGTTCACTGTTTGATTACAGGTTAGCCATGTGTTGTTGACGTAATGCATCAATGATTTTGTAGGGTATGACTAACAACCTATTGTTTGAGAAAAGCGAACATAAACCAATATGAACCTGAAAAATTTAAAGTCAATCAATATTTTTCACAGCACACATAACTCAGTGTTAAAAGAACATGTACACTTCATAATTCTTATTATATTGTGATGATAAAGGATTAAAAAAAATAAGTGAAGCTTATCAACTTTATATTAAAATAACTTCCAACTCATTAGTGTCATCTGTTCACCTATCACTGATATTTTTCACACCTTTAGTGAATACAACTCTTTGTCTCTTAATTAAGGGTTATCAATGGATTATATTGGCTTGCCAATCAATTTTGTAATCTTTGTGTTTACCTGAGACATTTTAATGAATAATATTTTGATCTTGGGAATGAATCTTAAAATTATTTTTGATTATTGTATGATTTATAAGTACTGAATTGATATCATGATATCACAATAATGACACAATAACTCCGCTGAATACATCCTTTTACATAGTTGGTACATTGTTATCTCGTTTTCATTTTTGGTTCTTAGCTCTTTCTTTTGGGTTTATGCACAAACCATTTGACCATGAAAATCAATACACAAACCGGAAACAGTCGGAAATTCAACACAAATTGACAGAAAAAAAGTTAACAAAGTACAAATAAAACACAAAGACAGTATTGTAGTCATTTATTTTCAACAAAAACTTTTTATTCAAGGATTTATGTAGGTTTGGCAATCACCAACGTAGTTTTGACCAGAAAATTCACTCCTGACCACTTTTCTCGAGCTTGGATTTTTCCTCTGGTCTCGGGATCTCGCTTATAAGTCGGTACCCCTCTCTGGATTCTGAATTTTACTCCCAAACTTCCGACTTATAAGCGAGTTTCTACGGTAACTGTCGATAGTGGATAAATATTGTATTGAACAAGATTTGGCGTGGAATCTGTTTCTCTTATGATTTTAAGACGATCATGTAAACAATTTATTTAAAGCTATCTTTTCGAACGGCATGCAAAAAATATGTATTCTTTCTACGTGGGCTTCATAAGACATGATCCCCTTTTTTGTGACATTACGATAGAAATTAAAGACAAAAGCAAGAAAATATGACATCATAATTAAATTTTAACCAATGAAGATCTGGGATCAAATGAATTACACATTGATTAAATAAAATTCATCTACAGGTCGGGAAAATGATAAATTGAGTAAGAGTTAGAGAATACATAAATACAATATACAAACCCTTTGTATTACTCCTGTCAAATTATATGTTATATTAGAATCCACAGGGATATCAAATCTACTTTTAAATCCACCCAGGTATAGGATACTGTTGTCTAAATTTAATTCTGTTAAAAATCCCTGAAACAAAAACAGATAATTAGATTAATTCAAGTTAAATTCTTAGAAACTGGGAAAAATAAGATTTGTGTATTACTGCAATTTGACAAATCAGTGTCCTTATATTTTTACAGTTAGAGTTTTTGCTTGTGACATATTATATTAATGTTTTATTTCTGTGTAATTCTGTCTCTTGTGGAGAGTTGTCTCATTGGCAATCATACCACATCTTCTAATTTATATTATAAAATATAATTTCAAAGATTTGGCAACATATCTAACTTGTAACCAAGACAACATTAATATTAACTTAAGATACAAACAAACCTTCGACTCCCCTGTATAATTATACTGTAGATTTTTGTCGATCAGCAATATACCAAATTTCTTGGTTTTACATACCTTCGACTCCCCCGTATAATTATACTGTGGATTTTTGTCTATCAGCAATATACCAAATTTCTTGGTTTTATCAATCATCACTTCATGCCATGTATCAAGGGAAATAACTGCATCACTCCTACAATAAATGTTGGAGTGAACTAAAAATTGATCTCTTATCACAGAGTCATTAATGACAGGAATTAGCAAATAGACTTTGGAAAGATACTTGTTATTTCATGGATCATTAAGAAATCAACACAAGGTCAAAATTAACTTTATTGTTGAAGGCTGGTTGCCATAATTGCTTACATCTACTTCATTTGAACTTTGGTGGATAGTTGTCTCATTGGCAATCATATCACATCTCCTTATTTTTATATGCGATGTAATAAGAATGTAAATGAACACTTATGATATAACAATAATACATTCTACGAGAAAACAATATAAATGCCTACTTACGATATAACAATAGTACCACTTCCCATGTTGAACCTGAATTCAACCCTTCTATCCACAATGTTTAGAGATATGAAATCTCCATTGCCTCCCGCATATGTACTGGCATAAAACAAAACTCCTGGAAAAATAACATACTTGTAGTCTATGATACAAAACAGAACTACAGGGAAAATAACAGTATACATTTCTAACTTTTAACAAAACTCCTGGATAAAATAAAAACATGTCGTAAATTAAAAAACAACTTCCTGAAAAAAACCCATAGTACATTTGTAGATCTTATTTGGTTTTTAAAGATTTCTATCTGTTATACTGCAGGTCGCAAAGTAATAGGTGGAAATGACAAAATTGGACGAAAGGTCATTCAAGGGCAATAACTCATATAAGTAACCATGTTTGACAATATGGACAAAAACAAGTAGATCTTGACATTCTGAACACCTCTCCCAACAGATTTTCTCTATCTGTAACAGTTTTTAAGACAATATACACAGCTTGCATTTTACACTTTTGTTCTATTGCAAGTAATGTTTGTCTGTTCTTTGCTGGAATTATGTAGATGCATAAAACTTACCGTTAGGTTTGGATGTCTTGAACCAGATAGTAAATGTCATGGCTGTACTCCCTATGTCACCCAATGGTAGCTCAAGGAAAGAGTTTCCTGAAAACTCAGGGACATCTATTGGTTGTAATTTTTCTGAAAAAAAATTCAAATTAGAACATTGTCAGTTGTTGTCAATTTGTTTTTATAGCAAGTTGTCTATTGAAATATTTGGTTTTGATGTCAGGTTTTCAGTGGTTTGTTGGAATTAAAACATAGTTGGTCTAGACTTTACACAATTAAGGGGGTTCGCGGGTCTAAATCATTTATATATGATTTCTCTATATTTTTCTATAAATGAACTTTATCTTATAGTTAATAGAAAAATAAAATAAAAAAATGGGGTCACCGTTCATTTGCGCTCACAATCTGCCTTCGAAAGAAGCATACATCTTTGTAAAAGTGTTTTTTTTCTGTTGAACTAATAGGAGAAATAAAGGTAATATCCAAATAAAATCAAAGAGCAGATTGCTCTGAGGGATACGATTGCCATTGTTTCCTTGACACATGTATGCATGTAGCTGGATAATATTATTTTCAAAACTAATTCAAATGACAAACAGACATGTAAAATAGTTACAAAATAGCCAAACCCGGATAAAAGTGTATGAACAATGTAATTAGGTCTATTGTGTTTTATTTTTGTACTATTAATACCAAGTTTACTTTCCACAACAGTCACTGACTGACTCAGAGTGAGAGATGTCAGAGAAGGTATTTTATTTCACTCATTGGTTATTATATTTTATTAAGTGTCTGTTAGCGATGCGCCGACGTATAGTCATCAATGTGCTGATGGATCGTCGTATGATGTAGATGTAGATGTAGATTTCAATTCGTATCTTATCACCTTTTTTCCTACGTTAATTCTAGGAGGAACCCCATTCCTAACTCTTTAAATATTTAATTTCCTTTGGGTCAGTCATCATGGCTCCTTTCCGTACACATTTATCGGTTTAAATTGCATTCGTTTTTAATATATTACGACGTTTATTGACAGAACGAGCTAATACTCGACGTCTTGTTTATATTCAAAATTCACAGATTACTGCCGGAAGGGAGACAACTCGAAATGATAATATGGAAGACTCCATTTCGCCTGAAGGGGTGTTCTACGATGTGGAATATATTTATTTTAATCTAAATGATGCATATGATTTAAAATTATGCAACAACAATAACCCTCAATAGCAGACATACATAGAAAAGATCCCATGAGTTATAAATTAATTAATTGAGTGGGGAATCCAGAGCAACCATTCAATCTAAAACCCCTTAAAGTCAAGAAAACTATACGCATGCGCATAATTTCCAAATCAAACCCTGGGGCAAGATATATTAAATGCTTATTAAACGACCTAGATGGTTCTCAATTTCTTTATGGAAGTACAATCTCAAATATCAGTTTCATAACGGTAACATATAAGAAAAACTCCACTTCAGTTCTTATATGATAGAAATAGATTTATCGGTATTCAGAGAACTCTCACATTTTATCAAAATTGGGAATTCCCTCTGACGTGTTTCTAAATTTATAACTACACTAAATATAAATACTGCTTAATTCTGATTTTCCGTGTTGTTAAAAACACGCATCGAAGTCAAGGGAATTATCAAACATGAAGATTATGAAAAGAACATTATAGGAAAGTTGTTTAAGTTCAATCCCTTTGTTTATTTTTACCTTTTAAAGCAAGACAATCATAAGAATCTGAGATGTTCCTTAATATTTAGAATAAAACGATTGACGTGAGGGAAATTGCTCTGAGCCACCGGTATAAGTCTACAGATTGCTTGAAAGCAATCGTATCCCAAAAAGAAATTTAGTACAGAAATCGCTCTAATTTTACAATAATTTAGTTTAAGTACAGCATATATCGAAATTATATTAAAAAGTATGGGTCACCGATGAGTTAAAAGAGATATTTCAATTTTAAAGCCAAAAAATGGCATTTTTCCACCAAAGGGAGATAATTTGGAACTTTTTCAATGATGTTTACATTTTAAAAGTCATCTGGGGCCAACACGAATTAATTGTTTTGAATGTTTTTTGTACCATATGATAAAGTAGCAACTACAAAAGGTAATAAATAAAATCTGTAATGGAAAAAAATATTTGATTTTTTTCTGAAATTTTTATACCCTCGAGCCTCCTTAAGAGCTTGTTTTATAATATGAAGTAAATCAAGACTTTTGGTTGAATTTTAAATGTTTTTTTATTGTATAGCTAGGCTAGGTTGCAGTCTCATTTGAATTAATACTTTTGTCATATCATCAATGTTGGTATTTTAGATACAGTAATTTAGAGCTTAACAAATGCTATAAACTGTTCGAAATTGTTTCAGACATTTGGACTTATATCATCACAATATATATGTTAGACATTTCAAATTTATATCAGTCAAATAACTGAATAAAAGTTTTCAAGAACTCTTGGATAAGCTCTGCGATCTAGGTTTTTTTTTCTATCAGTCTGTGGCTATTTTCACTGTAAAAACTTACCAAATTCACAGAACTCTCCCTCCCTGTTAGAACTACAGATACATTTGTATGAGTTTCCATAGATCTGACAAGTAGAACTCTCATGACAGTTAGCCATCACACATGGATCCAATACTATCTCACAATCACGTCCTAAAATAACAACAATAAATAAATCAGATTATATGTAATTCAGCCAGAATTTCTTCAGGGAAAAATCTTATTCCTAGTTAGGGGTGTTAAAAAATAACTCTTTTACTCGTTTTTCTTTCTTTGTACTAGCAATTGCTCTAGTTCTTTGTTCTTAAACATTGTACTATATAAGTATACTATACATGCTATAGTAACAGTATTTTTAACACAAAATTTAAACATATAGTCGCCGTCAGCTGAAATTCGTAGCGGTTATCGGTAAAAATAATCTAAACTATCAATCGCGTTCACTCAAGATATAGTTTTTCACATTCCATTCATAAATCGCAAAAAGAAAAACCACTACTGACCTACCTTTTAAGTGATCGCACTGTAATAATCCTGACCTTCACATTATCCAGAATGCTTTCCATTGTAATTCCGTCATCTTTGTTTCTATGAGGATTTTGTCTACATATGACATACGTGACTTATGCAGTTTCCTGAAATGTTCTTTTCATTGATGATAAGGTTTCCCGCGCTTTATGCAAATTTTATGAAATTGAACTCCACAGAAACACTTCCGGTAAAAACAATGGCGGATTCCACCTTTCAAAATCGTCTTGGAAAATGTGAAGGTCAGGATTTCACAGTGCAATCACTTAAAAGGTAGGTCAGTAGTGGTTTTTCTTTTGGCGATTTATGAATGGAATGTGAAAAACTATATCTTGAGTGAACGTGGTTGATAGTTTAGATTATTTTTACCGATAACCGCTACGAATTTCAGCTGACGGCGACTATAGTACAGTTTGCTTTCAGTATGCCATATACCTTGAAGATCCTGTCTTTTTCCAATTTCCTATAAATCTAAATCTATCCAACCACCTTTGTAGTCTCATGACAGTGTGTTCCCCTCCAGTGTGGGAGGTAATTTTGTATTTTTGTATTTAAGGACATTAAACAAGTAAGAGCAAAGACTGGTCAGAATCAGAGTCCAAATAATGTGTCTAGGTAGAATGACAAATCTTTATGCGATTAAAATTCTGGCTTGATCTGACTAGTACAATGCAGGATGAATATTCATATCACACTGACATATTTTTTCCTCTGAAATATGCATTTAATTTGCCACTGGACATTAAACAGCCATACATCAATCCTTTTATATGTTACATAAAGAGGGACAGCCTTGGTAACTATCCCCTCTTTCTGACAAATGTAGTTCATTAAGGCATTTTTTTGTGAAAAATAAATTATGCTAACATTCTGAATTCAATACAAAGTTATTACATTTCTAAATTCTTTTTAACACTATATATTGTGCACAAATACCTGTAAATCCATGTTTACACACACAGCTATAAACATCAGAATCTTTCGCCAGACAAGTCCCTCCATATTTACACGGTAAACTGTTACAGGAATTACTTCCACATTCAGCTGAAAACACATTTACAGAGTTATAGAAAATAAACAATCTACTGGTACAAATACATTGACAAAATCCCTGTAAATTCATACTGTTCAACTTCTGAAAAATATTGCAATCTAAAATTGTAACATGATGCTTTTCTTTGTTTTAATTCCAAAAGTAAATGTGATGCACAATAGCTGATTATGCAGTATGGGCATTGCTCATTGTTAATGTTAACTGCTGTACGGTGACCTATAGTTGTTAATTTCTGTGGAGAGTTGTCTCATTGGCAATCATACCACATTATATATTATTTTTTATATATGTCTGTTCGTTATTCTTGTCATGAAAGAATGAAATCATTCTTAAAGAAAGTACACATGTATTATTACTTTTTTTATTTTGAGAAATAGTTGCTTTTCCTGAATATTTTTAGCTTCATCAACTAAAATTGGCTGTCTTTTTACTTGTCTCATAACGCCATTTTGTGGTGAAGAAGTTCTAGAATTTTCTGTGAGAATCAAATTAATTCTTTTATATCATGCTCTAGCTAGCTATTCTCATGTAAATGCACAGTGAAACAATACTGATAAAATATAATGCCTTCTCTTGTTAAGGATGTTTGCTCTTAACATTAAAAAAATTTGCCCACTAACCCCTACTTTTCTTTTCATATTTTCATTATGTATTATTTAAAAAGCCATATTTCAAAATCTTATGAAATCCTTGTTATTTTTTCATAGTTTTTTAAACAAAAAAGGTGCCAATGTTAAGTAAAAGAAAAATCTAGAGAGAATTATTTCCCGCCAAATTTTCTACAGCTTATATTGCGAAAACAAGCACACTTTTTCTGCTTTTTTAGTTTTTTTTATTTATATACGTTTCAATTTATAACAGTCTCTTGTTATTTTTTAAACAGAGTAGCAAACATCCTTAAAATAGGCAGATGACCATACAGCTATGACTATTCATAGTTCTAAATTCTGTCTGTACTTATATTTTTGCATTGAACAAAATCCTGTGTTTCTCTGACAACTGTACACTAAATCCATCAGTTGCATATTGATTGATATTTAGTTAAGTTTTGGTTACATGATTCGTTTAATGGTTGTTATTGGCTTAGAAGTAGCTTTCAGTAATTGTTAGTACTCTAGATCTGAGATTGGTACTTTGTGTTATTACTTTTGTTTAGTGTTTTGTGTGTTTTTTGTTGATCTGATAAGTAAAGCCTTCTTCAACTTATTTTTGTAGTAATTGCTTGTTCAAAGTTAACAGCCACTAATAAATAAATGATGTTTTCCCATTCTACCTACCGATATCTAAACCTGACATAATATGATCTGATACTTGTGGGTAAGATAGATCATAGAGGTGTGTTCTCAGTTTGTTCTTGACGTGGAAAGTTTTAATACAGCCAACAAATCCCATTGGCAGTCTCTGTTTGAATTCCCTGAAAAATAAATGTGAAGTTATAAACATGCAATAGCTACATCTTTGGCACTTATTCAAATGAGACACATGAGTTAAACAACTGTTTTCGCCAAATATGAAGACATGCTTCTCCATATCAAAGGAGAAATATGTAATAATTTTTCTTTTAATTTCGTTCAGCCAAACAGGGGGTATATATATGTATCTGACACATCCAGAATTGTACACACAGTACAACTCATTACTGTCAAGTTGGTAACCATTTATAAAGTCATTTTCTCACATCAGTTTCTGAGAACAGTGGTACGAAAATATGTTTGGAAAGAACAGGCAGACAGACAAAGGAATTGCCAAATTGCCAGACTAGGGGTAGAAAAAGTAGGTTTGAAGAATGAAACTGTTTTTGCTGTTGTGTCTGTACTTAATTACTCTGATATTTCTTAAACATCTTATATCATTTGGTTTAAAATTAATCTATAAAGAGCTAAGGTTAAAACAAGAATGTGTGGATAGCACACTAATGCCCTTCTCACACTATCATTTTCTATTTTCAGTAGACCATAAAATTTGGGTCAAAACTCTAATTTAGCATTTAAATCAGTAAGATCACATCATAGGGAACATGTGTACTAAGTTTTAAAGTTGATTGGACTTCAACTTAATCAATAACTACCTCAACCAAAAACCTTTACCTGAAGTGGGACAGGCGGATGAAGGGACCAAAAACATAATGCCCCTAGGTGAGGTATATAAGTTTACCTTCAACTAGTTTTTATAATGAATTTTTTTTTTTAATACTCAAGATTTGACTTTTAATGAAGTAATAAAATTGAGAATGGAAATGGGGAATATGTCAAAGAGACAACAACCCAACCATAGAAAAGACAACAGCAGAAGGTCACCAACAGGTCTTCAATGTACAGTGAAACCTGGGTAAACCGAACCCTGATAAAACCGAATTTCAGTTTAAACCGAACAAATTTCAAAGTCCCACAAAATTTCCCCATCAATTAACGTTAATCTAACCTGAAAAAACCGAACCCTGTCAACACCGAATTCCGAACGCTTTTTGAAGGCTCGTTAGTAAATTTGTATCTAAAAATTACCTGTCAAAATCGATCAATACCAATCAAATTATTTGCATGATTTAATTAAACAAACACAGGATGGCAGAGTATCCCCGAAGGTATTTGAGGTTTAATGAACTTGTGAGTTGTTATTACAAACTAATTAGCATGTCTGTGTGCATGTATAAAGTGATTTTTTTGTAAAGAAACGTTAAACTGGTCAGCTACCCCCATCGCCGATAATGACAAGAATAATTACGGCCACAAAATCGAAACTGCCATTCTGTAGCTAAACTGTTTAATTAAATAATAGTTTTAAAGACTTTCACTGGATTAAGAAGTTGTGCAACACAACAAGGTCAATGGATTTCGATTGCTGGATTCCCATTAGAGGCCCTATATACTACAATGTATTTGATTCGAATGCTCCCGAGGACTTCCATTAGCTATTTAGCAACGATAAAGTCAGAGAATAAACTGGACCCCTGCTGTTGTTTCACTGTTATCGTGTGCCGAAGTATCAATCAGCGGGTGACCAGTTTAGTCCGAGAACTCGTGTGTACAATGACATTCCCGATTCAACTACGGAATCGTCATGTGACTGTGTATCTGAATTGGTCAGTGAATTAACGGATGAGAAAATAATTATAAAAAGCAAAATCACTCCACGTCGGACATCTCCCAACGACGAGCGTGATTGACAGAGTGGCGTTTGATTTATAACAAAAATGTAGCAAAACGTCTATCTTTTATCTTCTTTTACTTTTACATTTACATCTAAATCAACACAAAAATAAACTGTCGTCTGTTGTGTCACCTATTATTCCTGCCAAAATTATTTTGGTGTCGACTTCCGTCTACCTCTACAATCCGAACACCTGTGAAAACCGAACAAAACGCAAAGTCCCGTGGGTGTTCGGTTTGGACAGGTTTCACTGTAGTGCATTTCGTTGGTGTAAGTAATTACGAAATTAAATTTTTAACCAATGACAAATTTCCAATAGGCTTGTATGCAAACTTCGGAAAATAAGTGAATCCACGGTGGTTAAATTCATCATTTGGTCTAAATACTCACTTATCTATTTCACTTTGTGGATTTCCTAAATAAAATGGTCTGTCTACTAAGTTGAGTGAGACCAATGATCCTGGAGCTGTTCCTAACACTGGCGCTTCTTTGTCCACTGTAAGTGACCCGTCCTTACCGTCCCGACTGGCCGTTACATGGATAAATTGGTTCAGCTGTATCCTATGTCTGTTTCTCAGTATCATAGGACCACCACCTACGTCAAATCTACAGAAATAATACAATCAAAAATATATATTTCACCATTTCCATGAATAATCAATTCTAAATCTAAATGAATGAACCTTTTATGATTTCATTTTTTTTTTTATCATGCATTATTTATTGAATGAGAACAGTAAGCAAGGTCAAGATATGAACAAACTAAAATATAAATCATTTTCAGATCTCTTTTTGTCTCTCTGATTCTCTCCTTAATTAGATTACCTGAACTCTACATATGCATCTCTGAGTGACAAAGACAAGAAATCTCCAGACCCATTGGGGAACTGGCTGCTAAACAATAATAGTCCATCATAATTCAAGGCTTTAAAACTGATATCAATAATTATCTCATGGTCCGTTTGAATGTAGTGTCGTAATATTAACTGTGACATGCCAGAAAAGGATGGAGTGGTGATTCGTCCATCTGAAAAAAAGTTCATAATCAATGTTCTTGTCAATTATGATGACCCAAAAATTAAATAGGACTTGATATAAAAGCAGTTCAATATTCACTCTCTCTTAATACTTCATTCAAATATGGAAAAGGTCCAATGTTTTCATTTGATTTACATTATTGTCATAGCAATAGCTTTAAATTCAAGGATACAATTTGTACAACATGATATGTTTATATATATCATTGATAAAGTAATACCTAGTAGCAGTCAAATCTTTAAAAAATAATCATTTATCAGATATTGCAGGTTATGAATTGCTTAGTTTTAAAATATAAAGGATTAACTGTAATTTCATGGTTTAGACCTAAAACTGAAATATTGTAACAGCTTTGATGTAATATCAGTTTTTCGGGAAAATTGTCAAGCCAACATATTATATGGTTAATACTTTTGAAATGCATACTGGCTAGCTCAGCATGCATTGGATCCTGAAAAGTGAATTTACACCAGTTTCATATTTTAAAAGTCAGAGAAAAAAAAATTGTTGCCTATAGAGACAAACAAAGAAGTATAAGAAAAATGTTTAGCCAATTGGCTAAAAATATCAGTAAGTAATTAACAAATATCTATAGAAATATTACAGTCTTATGCTGCATAACAATCATTTTATACTTTCTTAGATGTATAGACAATGGTTAGATGTAAAACAAATCTATTTTGTTAGTATGACTTACTGTCTTTACAAATAGATCCAGATCGACCAATGGGGCAAAGACACCTATAACCCAAGTCTTTGTCTAAGCGACATAAACCATTGTTACGACAAGGATTATTTATACACGAATCATCAGTTACATGTTCATCAAGTGGTAATGTTTTTACTTCTGCAAATATATAAAATTAAATACAATTAAACTCGCCTTGCTGTGGGAGTAATTTTGAATAAAAATGTAAATGTAAACACTGTTCTGTAAACTGTATTAATAAAGATTTAGCATCCTTGCACCAGATGCAATAAGCCAGGATGTACAAAATCATCATCCTTTATTTTGATTGGAGTAAATTAAGTATTCTCTGCATATTCCATTACATGAATCTACAGCACGGTATACTATAAGCAGTAGTGTGAACAAAAGAGACATTAACTTTATAGACCTCTTGTTTATTGATGAAGACAGTATGGTGACCTAAGGATATCTTTTGAGGATATTTGGCATTTAAAAAGTATCTTAGATAAAAGATTTTCTAATGTAATACCCTGATGAAAACATACCATAAGGTGATATTGCCCATATTTGAAATTTCATTCAGAAAATTCAGAAAACACAGCATAGATTTCTGACATTATCAAGTGGCTTTTGAATGTGAAATGAAATCTGACTGTGTAAAACTGGTTAACACAGACTATATGGGAACTGAAGTTTTTTTGGCTTTTATTTGTAAGCAATGTTAGAAAAATTCTAAATAAACAATCTAATCATCAGCTTACCAACACATTCCTTCAGATCTGATGATGACATGTAACCTTGTTTACACTGACAGATTCCCTGTCGACATTGACTGTTACCAGCAGAACAATAGTCACCATTGAGACACCTGTCTAGTATCTTAACTGAAAAATAAACAGAACAATAGTCACTATTGAGACACCTGTCTAGTATTTTAACTGAAAATAATACAGAAAGACAGAATTCAAATAAGGAAAGAAATCAAATATTCATTTTAATTTTTTACTGTAAGATCTTTACATTTAAGTTTCACGATGAAATTTGAATTTTTGAACAAAAGAATGCAAAATTTCGACAGTATATTTTGGAATTCATAAAAATATCTTCTTTACAATTGCCATTAAGGGAATATAACACAAATTTTAGTTTCAACATCAAATATGAAGACCTGTTTGACCTTTAAGTTTTTCTGATAACCTTGTAATGTCTTACCTATAGGAGAAGACCTAGGACCTGTTTGACCTTTAGGTTTTTCTAATGACCTTGTAATGTCTTACCTATAGAAGATCTAGGACCTGTTTGACCTTAAGGTTTTTCTGTTGACCTTGTAATGTCTTACCTATAGAAGATCTAGGACCTGTTTGACCTTTAGGTTTTTCTGTTGACCTTGTTATGTCTTACCTATAGGAGAAGATCTAGGACCTGTTTGACCTTTAGGTTTTTCTGTTGACCTTTAGGTTTTTCTGTTGACCTTGTTATGTCTTACCTATAGAAGATCTAGGACCTGTTTGACCTTAAGGTTTTTCTGTTGACCTTGTAATGTCTTACCTATTGGGGAAGATCTACAACCTGTTTGACCTTTAGGTTTTTCTGTTGACCTTGTTATGTCTTACCTATAGAAGATCTAGGACCTGTTTGACCTTAAGGTTTTTCTGTTGACCTTGTAATGTCTTACCTATAGGGGAAGATCTACAACCTGTTTGACCTTTAGGTTTTTCTGTTGACCTTGTTATGTCTTACCTATAGGAGAAGACCTAGGACCTGTTTGACCTTTAGGTTTTTCTGTTGACCTTGTTATGTCTTACCTATAGGAGAAGATCTATGACCTGTTTGACCTTTAGGTTTTTCTGTTGAACTTGTTATGTCTTACCTATAGAAGATCTAGGACCTGTTTGACCTTTAGGTTTTTCTGTTGACCTTGTTATGTCTTACCTATAGAAGATCTAGGACCTGTTTGACCTTTAGGTTTTTCTGTTGACCTTGTAATGTTTTACCTATAGGAGAAGATCTAGGACCTGTTTGATCTTTAGGTTTTATTGTTGACCTTGTAATGTCTTACCTATAGAAGATCTAGGACCTGTTTGACCTTTAGGTTTTTCTGTTGACCTTGTTATGTCTTACCTATAGGAAAAGATCTAGGACCTGTTTGACCTTTAGGTTTTTCTGTTGACCTTGTAATGTCTTACCTATAGGAGAAGATCTAGGACCTGTTTGACCTTTAGGTTTTTCTGTTGAACTTGTTATGTTTTACCTATAGGAGAAGATCTAGGACCTGTTTGACCTTTAAGTTTTTCTGTTGACCTTGTTATGTTTTACCTATAGAAGATCTAGGACCTGTTTGACCGTAAGTTTTTCTGTTGACCTTGTTATGTTTTACCTATAGAAGATCTAGGACCTGTTTGACCGTAAGTTTTTCTGTTGACCTTGTAATGTCTTACCTATAGGAGAAGATCTAGGACCTGTTTGACCTTTAAGTTTTTCTGTTGACCTTGTTATGTTTTACCTATAGAAGATCTAGGACCTGTTTGACCGTAAGTTTTTCTGTTGACCTTGTTATGTTTTACCTATAGGAGAAGATCTAGGACCTGTTTGACCTTTAAGTTTTTCTGTTGACCTTGTTATGTTTTACCTATAGGAGAAGATCTAGGACCTGTTTGACCTTTAAGTTTTTCTGTTGACCTTGTTATGTTTTACCTATAGAAGATCTAGGACCTGTTTGACCGTAAGTTTTTCTGTTGACCTTGTTATGTTTTACCTATAGAAGATCTAGGACCTGTTTGACCGTAAGTTTTTCTGTTGACCTTGTAATGTCTTACCTATAGGAGAAGATCTAGGACCTGTTTGACCTTTAAGTTTTTCTGTTGACCTTGTTATGTTTTACCTATAGAAGATCTAGGACCTGTTTGACCGTAAGTTTTTCTGTTGACCTTGTTATGTTTTACCTATAGAAGATCTAGGACCTGTTTGACCGTAAGTTTTTCTGTTGACCTTGTTATGTCTTACCTATAGAAGATCTAGGACCTGTTTGACCTTTAGGTTTTTCTGTTGAACTTGTTATGTTTTACCTATAGGAGAAGATCTAGGACCTGTTTGACCTTTAAGTTTTTCTGTTGACCTTGTTATGTTTTACCTATAGAAGATCTAGGACCTGTTTGACCGTAAGTTTTTCTGTTGACCTTGTTATGTTTTACCTATAGAAGATCTAGGACCTGTTTGACCGTAAGTTTTTCTGTTGACCTTGTAATGTCTTACCTATAGGAGAAGATCTAGGACCTGTTTGACCTTTAAGTTTTTCTGTTGACCTTGTTATGTTTTACCTATAGAAGATCTAGGACCTGTTTGACCGTAAGTTTTTCTGTTGACCTTGTTATGTTTTACCTATAGAAGATCTAGGACCTGTTTGACCGTAAGTTTTTCTGTTGACCTTGTTATGTTTTACCTATAGAAGACCTAGGACCTGTTTGACCTTTAGGTTTTTCTGATGACCTTGTAATGTCTTACCTATAGGAGAAGATCTGAGACCTGTTTGACATTCAGGTTTTTCTGTTGACCTTTAGGTTTTTCTGTTGACCTTGTAATGTTTTACCTATAGGAGAAGATCTAGGACCTGTTTGACCTTTAAGTTTTTCTGTTGACCTTGTAATGTCTTACCTATAGAAGATCTAGGACCTGTTTGACCTTTAGGTTTTTCTGTTGACCTTGTTATGTCTTACCTATAGAAGACCTAGGACCTGTTTGACCTTTAGGTTTTTCTGATGACCTTGTAATGTCTTACCTATAGGGGAAGATCTGAGACCTGTTTGACCTTTTGGTTTTTCTGTTGACCTTGTAATGTCTTACCTATAGAAGATGTCTTAAGACATTACAAGGTCATCAGAAAAACCTAAAGGTCCTGTTTGACCTTTAGGTTTTTCTGTTGACCTTGTAATGTCTTACCTATAGGAGAAGATCTAGGACCTGTTTGACCTTTAGGTTTTTCTGATGACCTTGTAATGTCTTACCTATAGGGGAAGATCTGAGACCTGTTTGACCTTTTGGTTTTTCTGTTGACCTTGTAATGTCTTACCTATAGAAGATGTAGGACCTGTTTGACCTTTAGGTTTTTCTGTTGACCTTGTAATGTCTTACCTATAGGAGAAGATCTAGGACCTGTTTGACCTTTAGGTTTTTCTGTTGACCTTGTAACATCAGCTTCTCCATCATCTGTGTGTTTTGTTGTTTTCCGAGAAAGTCTATTAGGATGCATAGGAGCTGTTGTTTTTCTGTTAGCTGAAATGAAATTAAGAGCTCAAGGTAAACTCTAGTTAAGGTCTATTCATACTTAAAGCAAAATAAACGTACTTCATGCAGAATCATAACTGGAAACTTTCTTGTGAGTAAGCATTGGTAACTAGAGGCTCTTAAGAGCCTGTGTCGCTCACCTTGGTCTATATGCATATCAAACAAAGAAAATAGATCATCAGATGGATTCATGACAAAATTGTGTTTTGGTAATGGTGATGTGTTTGGAGATCTTGCTTTACTGAACATTCTTGCTACTTACAATTTTGTCTATCTATAACTAACTTGGCCCTTTAGTTCCAGAGGAATATATTTTGTAAAAACTAATGAAAATTGTTAAAAATTGACTATAAAGGGCAATAACTCCTTAAGAGGTCAACTGACCATTTTGGTTATGTTGACTTATTTGTAGATCTTACTTTGCTGAACATTATTGCAGTTTACAGTTTATCTCTATCTATAATAGTATTCAAAGTAATAGATATTGACTTGATAAACAATTTAAAACCTTGTCAGATTTGCTATAAATGCTTTGGTTTCAAAGTTATAAGCCAAAATCTACATTTTACCCCAATGTTCTATTTACAGCCATGGTGGTCATCTTGGTTGGTTGGCCGGGTCATCGGACACATTTTTTAAACTAGATAACCTAATTATGATTGTGGTTAAGTTTGGCCCAGTAGTTTCAGAGGAGGAAATTTTTGTAATAGTTAACGACGCACAAAAATATACGAAAAATTGGTAAAAATGACTATATAGTGCAATAACTCCTTCAGGGGTCAACTGACCATTTTAGTCACGTTGACTTATTTGTAGCTCTTACTTTGCTGAACATTATTGCTGTTTGCAGTTTATCTCTATCTATAAAAATATTCAAGGTAATAACCAAAAACAGCAAAATTTCCTTAAAATTACCAATTCAGGGGCAGCAACCCAACAATCGGTTGTCCGATTCATTTCAAAATTTCAAGGCAGATAGATTTTTACTTGATAAACAATTTTACTACATGTCAGATTTGCTCTAAATGCTATGGTTTTTGAGTTATCAGCCAAAAACTGCATTTTACCCCAATGTTCTATTTTTAGCCATGGCGGCCATCTTGGTTGGATGGCCGGGTCACCGGACACATTTTTCAAACTAAATTCCCTAAAGATGATTGTGGCCTAGTTTTGATTAATTTGGCCCAGTAGTTTCATAGGAGAAGATTTTTGTAAAAGATTACTAAAATTTACGAAAAATGGTTAAAAATTGACTATAAAGGGCAATAACTCCTAAAGGGGTCAACTGACCATTTCGGTCATGTCGACTTATTTGTTAATCTTAATTTGCTGAACATTATTGCTTATAAACAGTTTATCTCTATCTATAATATTATTCAAGATAATAACCAAAAACAGTAAAATTTCCTTAAAATTACCAATTCAGGGGCAGCAACCCAACAACGGTTGTCCGATTTATCTGAAAATTTCAGGGCAGATAGATCTTGACCTGATAAACAATTTTATCCTATCAGATTTGCTCTAAATGCTTTGGTTTTTGATTTATAAGCCAAAAACTGCATTTTACCCCTATGTTCTATTTTTAGCCATGGAGGCCATCTTGGTTGGTTGGCCGGGTCACTGGACACATTTTTTAAACTAGATACCCAAATGATGATTGTGGCCAAGTTTGGATTAATTTGGCCCAGTAGTTTCAGAGGAGAAGATCTTTGTAAAAGTTAACGACGCCGGACGACAGACGCCTGAAGCCGGACGCATAGTGATGGGAAAAGCTGGGCCAGGTGAGCTATTAAGCAGTTTCTAAGGTTTGAAAAGGAAATACAGATGATGCATAATATGAGACAGAATCTATAGGCAGAACAAATTATAGTGAATGGAATTAATAATTTTGACCTACCATTATGACATGGTGCTAGGTGGTGCATGTACAGATGTGTTTGTTGTTCACAGGAAGTTAAATGTAGCTGACATTCTGACTGGTACGTCCTGCCGTCACTGCCACATACTACTGCTGAGTTTTTATGATCTTTTGGTAAACAAGGGAGATTACTGCAGTCACAATATGCCCGTCCATTTTGTTCTTTACACTCGCCACCAAATCCACAAACCAATTCCATGCAAGTACCTTGTATTGACACACCATCTGTCAAAAATAAAATTCATCAATATGATATCTTGACATGGGATAATTTAAACTTTAGTTAGTTATTGTTTGATACTTTATGGAATTTGTGCCAATGATTCTTTGAAATTTACCCATAGCAAATTTTATTCATATCCTTATATGTTGTTTATTTGTGCTTCTTTGACCAATGATTGTGTGTTTATTTCCTAGTTTCTTCCAGGGTTTGTATAGTCTTTAGGAGATAATGTTGAACCACATGTAGATATAACAGAGGGTATTTAGTATTTAGATTTACTGGAATTTTATTTTATTTCAAAGTGTAACTAAAAACATAAGCCAAAAATGACAAGATTTCTTAATTTTTTTCTGTGTTTTGAGGTTGCTGCTTCAATGATTTTTATACCTTTGCATTGTATCTAATATAAAGGAATACATACATATATCACATCCATTTATACCAATCTGTAGTCCATTAGTACACTTGTCACACTTCAGTCCGGTCATACCATGTCTACACTGGCATTGACCGGTACTCTGCTCACAATCAGTTCTTGTTGACCCATATCTATTACATTCACAACCTAAAATCATATTGTGTTTAAAACAAAATACTTTTCGAAAGATTGATCATTGAAACACTACAAACACCACATTAAAGTATAAAATACTGCATTGAAAAACTTTTTTTTTTAAAGAAAATAAAAAAAATTGTAAAGGGCAGGTGTCTTGCCTGTAATTACCTCAGATGTTAAAATTGGATAACAAAAAATATCTATCAAATAATCTTGAATATTGTACTAACGTAAACATCCATTTATGCCCTTAAGATTCCAGTATCCAGGGAGACATAGATTACACTTAGCTCCTCCCACTCCATGTTTACATTCACATTTATTTGTATTTGGATGACATGTGTTGTCAATGGTGCCATAGCGATTACATGTACATACACCTGAAAAATAGGATTACTTTAAACAGTGGAGAAAAATTAGTTCTATGGTAACCGAAAGTTTGTTAGTACTTTGTCCAGAGTGTCTATATGCCATTTTGTTTTTCTGTGTTGTGATTAAAAACAATACACAATAACAAAACTTTTTGAAAATTTTATCTTTGATGGTGGTTTGTTTTGATCAATAAAGGAATTATATGTGACTGTCATACAAGTGAGAGGTTTAGCTAGCTATAAAACACTGATAAAGGACTTTCTGCTTAATATTTTCCTTGGAGTTTGGTATTTCTGCTATTTTACCTTTCCCCCTTCTTTCAACAATATTTCAATATATCTAAAATGTTTAAATTTATATAATTCAATTTCATTTCAAAGAAGAGGGGTTCGCATAAAGTTTATATAAAAAAAATAGTTTTATCTCTCCAACTAGAAGGGTTAGTGTTATAAATGAGATCCTTTAAAATTACAAAATGTACAAAACAAAACAATACTGCATAGATAAATGAAGATTGGTGCCAATGAATTATAGCAACAACCTTTGACATTATTGCTTCTGAGAAAATACCATATGGAAAAATAAGGCTCTTTGCAAACATTACAGATTTGTATTGGAGAGATGAACAGACAGACTGAAATAGACTTTTAATTACCCTTCCTTCTGAGTGGAAGTTTATTAAAAGTTATAAATTTAAATTATTGTTTCATACACACAACACTTTAAATCATTGTGGAATGGAAATATCTTTTGACCAATTCAAAGAATTGGTACTAACATGGGATCTAAAACAGCTCATGCCAGTACAGTGCATGCTAATAGTGCCTTACTATGCACTGTATGTAATAAATTATGTTGTTTTCATGACTTTTGTATGTGTGTATATATTTTATTATCCAGTCAATTTAAAAAGCTCACTTTAGCTTGTGTTTATTTAAGTAGACTTTAAATAAAACTTTGAATTGAATTGAATTGAATATATAGAGACCTAAGACCCTTAATAATGTGAAAAGAATATTTGTTTCTCTGTGTGCTAACAACAATATCATGTAATTATAAGCTCTCGTACCAATTATTTAAAACATTACAACAACACCAATGAAAGGAAGAAACACAACACACATAGACAACATATAAAACATTCAATAATACATAGATGTTTTCCCTGTAAAAATCAACACAATCATGGTTATTGTAAACAATCAGCATTGTTAATCGAAAACCAATTATTATATTGAGCACATTCTTAATACTTTTTACTTTAATTAAAAAAAAATTTGGATCTCTTGACTTACATGTTAAAGAATAGCAATATTCTGTCAAATTGACAACAAACTTTGAAGAATAATATTCCAACAACACCAGAAATTTGAGATGAGAAACTCGAAACTAATACAAGTATAAAATCTTGAATCTTTCTTATGATTGATTGGTATTTGCTTTACGCAGCATGAGCACAATAAGGCTACCGGTATATCGCGGTAAGAATCTTTCTGATGTTCTGTCATGAGAAACTCAAAACTTGCCTATTTAAAATCTTGATTTTTTTTTATGTTTTGTCAAGAAAAAAATAAGCGTCCATGGTTACTCACTAGTACATCCATCAAAGTTTGGTCCAGATGCTGCTGTAACTCCATCATCACAACATCCATACTGTGTCTCGCTACAATCTTCTATAACATCATTCTGAAATTCTTAAGTGTTAATAGCACAGGTGTAACATATAAACACTCACACACACAAACAGTGTATTTACATGTAATATTCATAATGAAATGCATAATGAATTAAAAAGTTAATGAGTGAAACAAAGCTATTATCAGTAATATTTTATGACGTAGAGGAATTAGAAATAAATCATAACAAAGGATTCATCAATATAATTATGAAAATTTACAATGACATCAATCAAGTTCAACTTATTATGTATAATTTTAACTTCTAAAAATATAATTAAATCATTTCTAAATAAGAAAACAGACAATATTTTGTTCACCCGAAAGTGTCACAATGATAAAAAAAGTAAGAAATTTGGACATGTAACAGAAAACGATAAACATCACACGAGAGATTAAAACATTAAATTGTAGAACATTTTTTTTTAAATGTTGAAGTCCTTTCAGAAAATAATCAATTGATAATTTAAGTCATTTTATATTTTTGAAGAGAATTTTTCAGCACCTTGATATTCTTCATAGTGAACTAAAGGAGTAGGTAAGGACCGATTTTGGCCTCAAATTTCAGTTTCATCTGACGAAAGATTTTGACCACTTTTTAAATACGTAAGTGTCTATTTCATTTGATTCAATTTTTTTTTGTGAAAGACTTTAACTCATTTGGTCATTAAAAACGATCTGATTCAAGCTAAAATATGGAAAATCTACCAAATATGCGAAAAAATGTCACTTTTCAGATGGTTTTTGTCAAAAATGAAAGTTGTTAAGATTTCAGTAATTTAGCATGATTTAATGGTGCTAGTATCGGATATATGTGCATTGTATTGTAAAAAAACAGCCCATATTTATGTAGCAGAACCATTCCTCTATCCAATAAATAACTAAAAGTTTACATTTTAACAATTTTGTAAAACTGCTATATTTTGGGGCCAAAAAGGGCTCTTACTGGACCTACTCCTTTTAATGTCCATTGGCAGATATTGCATGCATATCTGAACAAGAACAATTATAAGTGTACAGTAATATGAATATAAATCTAACTTTGAACTACTGGACTGATATTAAAGTAGAGCCAGATTTTTAACATAAGTGTTCACAAGCTTAAGGTAATAGTCCGAAGAAAGACATGTAGTTCTTCCTGGACACATTAGTACTCTGACACCCAGTTGGTCAATCATGAAACTTATTCTAAATACTGCAAGCTTAGTCGAAAATCAGCAAATACCAATGATAAAGTCCATGATGTGACCCTTCTCTTGAGGCAAGCAAGCTATTAAAAGCCACTTAGGCAATTTTTGAAGAGATCGTTTCTAACACTTCATATTTTTAAATATCTTAATGGAGTAAAAATCAAATAAGAAGAATGGTAGATCATCAAAAGATGATCTTTATGAGATAAATGTTTTCCTTTATCTGCTAAATTCTGTTTTTTATATGAGCCTCCACTGATGAGTCTCATGTAGAAGAAACTCTTGTATGGTGTACAGAATTATAAGCCTGGTATCTTTCATAACTTTTATGAAGAGATGACTTTGACTACTATATTCCATTTTGTCACATCCGTCATGTTTTCTAATGATATGTTCATACAGGATTTGATTATAAAAAAAAAATTAAAATGTAATGATGTTTGTGACCAAATTTGGTCTAGTTTGACCCAAGTGGTTTTAGAGCACAGTTTTTTTTTGGTTTAAAGACAAACAAGAGGCTGTCACAACGACAGCAAACCGGATTTATTAACATTTATTTGTGTCCTGGCAATATCACAAGAACCATTACTGATGAATGGTGAAAGTGAAAATCGTCAATATCAAATTTGACCTCCATTTTGTCATCAGTATCAACATATTAAAATTTGAAAAGCTTAGATTGAATGGTTCATGAGTAAATGCAACAACGTGAATGGAAACGCCATTTTACGATCTTTCAAGAACCATAACTCCTGAACGGTAAAAGTCAAAATCGTCATTATTGAACTTGACCTCTATTTTGTCATCAGTAACAACATATTAAAATTTCAAAAGCTTTGGTTGAATGGTTCATGAGAAAATGCACGGACACGACGGGAAACACCATTTTTCAATCTTTCAAGAACCATAACTCCTGAACGGTAAAAGTCAAAATCGTCATTATTGAACTTGACTTCCATTTTGTCATCAGTAACAGCCTATTAAAATTTAGGAAGCTTTGGTAGAACAGTTCATGCATAAATGCACGGACCCGACTGGATACTCCATTTTTCAATCTTTCAAGAACCATAACTCCTGAACGGTAAAAGTCAAATTCGTCATTATTGAACTTGACCTCCATTCTGTCATTAGTAACAACATATTAAAATTTGGGAAGCTTTGGTAGAACAGTTCATGCGTTATTGCACGGACACGACTGGAAACTCCATTTTTCAATCTTTCAAGAACCATAACTCCTGAACGGTAAAAGTAAAAATCACCATTATTGAACTTGACCTTCGTATAGTTGTTAGTAATAACATATTTAAATTTTAAAAGCTTTGGTTGAACGGTTCATGAGTTAATGCACGGACAACATTTGATTGCCGCCCGCCCGCCAGCCCGCCCGCCGTACATCCACAAATCAATACATTGCATAGCTCACTTTAATATCAACCACAATAAGCAGAAATTAATATTAAAAAATCCAGCACCATTTCTTAACTACTAAATATTTACAATAATATAGACAGTACCTTCTTTGCAGCATTTATGAAAATTAAGATGACAGTAACTCTTTTCTGGGCAACTGTTCTCCTCTGTACAGTAATAGTCTAAATTGGTCACTGGATTAACCAATGGGGAAAACCCATCACAAGATGCTTCCTCCATTTCTTATAAAAAATAATCATTAAATTTTATATTCATTTGACAAGATAACATGAGGTTATCAACAGCAAAGCAGGTTTTACTTGCATTTAGAAGCTAAAATGTCATTGTTAAATTTTATGTTAATATGACGAGATAACATATATAAGGTTTCACTTGCATTTATTAGCTCAAATGTTATTAAGGTAATCAAGAGCCATAACTTCTGAAAAGCATAAGTTGGAAATCATTATAAGAATTGAACTTGCAGAGCTTGTGTTATCATGAATATTACATTTAATTTGAAACAAGCGCTAATTTCAGAATGACAAGAGACTGCTGTTAGCCAATCAAAATAACGTATTATAATGAAACATACATGTAATATAATTATTAAAAGTTAACCTATATTTCTTCTATTCATATTCTTTTTTCATGATTAAGTAACCGAGAGAGGCAAACCCAAACATACCATTACAATTTTCTAAATCAATCTTGGCAATTTCTTTCTGTTGTAAACATGCCTCTTCTTCTAACTGACACATACTACCATAAGTCTTCCCATCAGATCCACAAACTGTTTGTCTACAAAACAGGAACTCATTTTAACTACAATTTATTTCATGAGGATTTTCACTATTTGGACTTTTCTCTAGGACAATGTTAGAACTAAGAATCAGCCCAAAGTCTTGAAATTTAGTTCTTTTAAAACAAATTGGCTCCAGATCAGTGGCTCTTTTCATAAAAAGATCTTATGATTAATATTGATCATATTTTTTACTACAATGTTTTTTTTAAATCAGTTGTAAGATAACAGCAAATATTTTTAAGAATCAGGGTTATCGATAATGCTAAAATATCAGAGGTATAAAGAACATTTTTAATTGCACAATTATTTCGAATCACTTAATTTCTACTGCTAAGCTTCAAAAGTAAGCGGGAATACTAAATACTGTCACAATAAAAATTTATACTGATGCTATTCACATTCAAACTAATTCACCTTAAATATTTTTGACCAATGATATTCCCATTATAATACAGCTTATAACTAATAAACATAAAGGTGAATGTACCCATGGTGATAACATTGATTTATTATTATAGCAATCAGGGCCAAATCCAGGAAAGAGAGGGCCTATAATGGTCAAAAATGGTAAAACAAAATTATTTTGGACAATTTCAAGCAAAACATTATATTTGTTCAGATCAAGGAGAGACATACATCCAATCAACACCTCCCCCTCTCCCTGAATCTGCCATTTGCAATTAACAATATTTCTTACCTGACAGCTTTACAGTTCTTGTTACAATCACATCTATAACCAAAGTGACCGTCTGTTACACATTTCCCGCCAAATCTACAGTTGACATTTTCCTCACAAATCAATAAGACTTCTTCATCACCAGAGCCTCCATCTGAGTTTTTGTTTTTATATTAAAAATTATATTTACAACATCAAAACAACATCAACATGCCGGGTTCTATAGTATATGGTATTTACAAACATGCAACCCAGTGACCTTAAATTACAAATTCACATGCAAATGAAGTTTCAATAATTTGTTACTTCTCATTTATAGGGAAGGATAAGTGATACAAGTATGTTGTTGAAGCATCTAAATAGAAATAAATTAAAATCTTTACAAATTCGGTCTTTTAATAGCTTTTTTACATCAAATTGTACGTATTTTCCTTACTGTTGAGAGCCGAACAATGACTGGCCCTGTACAAGTAGATAGTTTCACTATCTCGTTCTTTCTTGCTTTTATTTTTGATTTTCTTAATGTCAACCATAGCACATCTATTAGTTGTTGTTTTGGGAACACATACTAATACAGAGGCCCTTTCCTAAAATTCTCAAGAATAGCTCTAAGCCTCATACAGTGAAATATTACCTCCAGAAGTAGAGCCCTCTCGCTCATCTTCACATGAGCCTAAATCTACAATCTGTAGATTGGTGTTCAGTCTGCATGCCTCCTTCTTCATAGTACATTCATTTATATAGGTCTTGCCATTGTTTGCACAAACCATTCTGACCGTCTCTGGACATTGAATACTTGGGTCACATGTTTCTGAAATAATAAACAGTATCTGAAAATTTGACATCACAAAACAAGCATGTTCACGTTATAACATCCAATGACACTTTTCCCCAAAATTACCTCAGGTCAACCTGGGCAGTTAATTCATAAAATCAAAATTGGAAAGTTGTCTATAAATTGACTATACCTTCACATCTGCCATTATGTTGTATTGTTAGATCTACCCTCTGTCTACACCCGTCTTTCATCATCTCACATTTGTTTCTGTACGTCTTTCCATTACTGCCACAAATTGGATCACCGTAGAGTGGACAGCTCCTAGGACACACACAATGGTCATTTCTACAGATCTCTCCAAACTTACACCGCCTTCTTCTACACATTGCTACAAAATAATATTAAATATTAGTAGAGTGGACAGCTTCTAGGACACACACAGTGGTCATTTATACATATCTCTACACGCTTAGACGGGCGTCTTCTACATATTGCTACAAAATAACATCTTATATTAGTGTCAAATGTGTGATTAAATATTGCATCACTACAATATCAAATAGCATAAAATATCAGTATCAAATGTGTGATAACATATTTCAAGGATACGATATAAAATAACTAACATTGTTAGTTTCAAAGGCATATTGTTTCCCTAATTTATAATTAACTGTATTGTATCTATATAATTAAAAATGCTACACAGTTTGCTAATTTGATTTTTCAGATTCAGTTGCATTAAATTCGCCTTGATATAGCCTTTATGTGCTGATGTGGTGTAAAAGCAAATCAATCAATCAATCTGAATTACACATAATTTCAACAAAATATACATATATATAAAAGTCTGAGAAAAATCATCAGTTTTCTATTTATTTCTATTAAAACTTATTTTGGGTCTAATTCTTCCTCTTCTTATTATTATATTTTGGTAATTGATATTTAATATCACATGAATGATTAATTGTTGGTGTTTAAACTCAGTTATCAGAACTGTTGGCTATAATATGGCAGAGGGTTTTAATCCGTAGAAGAAGTAGGAGTACCGACATAGCCTCAACTTGCAATCAATATCTGAGTCAAACATTGCCACAGTCAAAACTAACAACCTCAGTGTTATCAGAATCACTACAGATAAACTACTAAGATTTTCTCATTGTGTTGACGACCCATTGGTGGCTTTCAGCTTTCATCTGCTCTTTGGTTGGGTTGTTGTCCTTTGAAATATTCCCCATTTCCATTTTCAATTTTAAGACCACTCAGCCACCGAGAACCCTATACATACCTGTATATCAATGTATTTACAGAACACCTACCATTGTAAGGATCCTTCACACATTCTCCATCCGAAGCCACAGTTATAAATGTAGAGTTCATACAGGAAGTTTTCCGTAATTTACACTCATTGTCATAAGTCCTTCCATCGGATCCACAAACCTTGGCTACTGTATTCTGCAAGACACAATAAAATTTTATCAATGAATTGCTTAACCATTTAATTACTCCCTTATCTTGTGTGAATTTTCTTTTATGATATGTAAAATTAAAGACAAAAATTTAAGTAAATATTCAAGCATTCTAAGGTTTGGTATAAAACCATGATTATTAAATACTTTTATATCAAAAATTAAATCTGTAGTGCAAAAATAAAAAACTGTCTATACACATTTATTGTTACAAGAGTGATCACAGAGAGAGTAATGTCTTTCCAAATATTTTACAAAATACATACTTTTCCTCTTTATTCTTGGGACAAACTCATACAACACATAACTAGATCAATCTTGAGAGGACTTACAAAATGCACTTTATAGCTATTTGATACTAACCTCTTCACATGTTGGACATACACATTTAGCACTGTTACCAGAACGATAACAGAAGGAATAATGTTCACATGTTTCTTGTTTCCCACAGCCATCTGAAAAAGTTTATTAAATGTAGTCAATAAATTATTAGCTTGAGAATTCTTTTTTTTAGTTTCATTAATCACAAAAACTAAAGAAAAATGATAGCAGAACAAAACACTTGTTATGTTACCTTATTTCTGTTGGTTCAAATGGAAATAAAGATTGCTTTTTATTGCCTTATCATCCCTTTCCTCCATAGTGACGCCTTTTGACGCCACCCACTTTACTCCATAATGAGGCCTTTTGACGCCTGTGTAGTACCTCAGTTGAAAGGCTTTGACTACAAAGTGTCTGGAGTAGACTAAATAAAATTTGTGTCCAATATGAAAAGGAATATCAGAAGAATATCCGACTCAAATTTATTTGATGAAATATTTGTTTTTCGCAATGCATTAATACTTGAAAACATATTATCAGAGTTTTATTGAAAAATCCTATGCGAATCAAGTATGCAAAAAAAAAATTCAATGGAGGAAAGGGTTAATAAAACTAAAAAAAACTATACAAGCATTCACCAATTTTCTTCTAATGTCTGGTAATTTCAGGCTTTATTTCTATGAAAGCTACTAGCAATTTGTTTAGAAATCTACTAGCTAGAGCTGAACTTAAAGACCACTTCTACCCTTCATTGCTATTGTGTGATTTTTTCCTTTAAACTTTCTTTGGGATAACTTTTCATATTAATCCCTTATCAATAGTCTTTTAAACTGGAAGTTGTTTCCCTGTAACATCTCATCTCAGAGCTGTCACCTTTTGGTGAATAGTAGCTGAGAAGTACCCTTTATTTAAAAAAACCATTGATAATCTGCAATTATATGACTTACTACAAAGTCCATCATGTTCTTTGATGATATTAGTTTTCTGGTGACAGTTGTATTCCTGGAGCCTACAGAAATTCTTGTATGTCTTCCCATCACTACCACATACCTGTCAAAATAAGAAAGATACATCAAATAAATTCCTTCATACTGATATTAAAAATTTATATACTTGTATACATCACTGCCATGGAACTTTCATTCATATTTTCTGTTAATTAAAGGATGGTGCGGCTGCACAAATTCATTTTGATATCAAATTATAACAAAATGTGGCATCTGACTGTCATGTTTGCTACCCAATTACAACCAAATGTGGCATCACTGCTTCACAATCACAGATTAGTTGTATAATAAAGTGAGCTAAAAAGGCCTTAAAGAAGGATTATGGCAAATTAAAATAGAAAATAAATGGAATGTGTCCTCATGATGCCACGCTACCCAAATCTAAACTTGATCTGAGTTTTGTGGAAATAAGTAGTGTGTATAGGTCTCATAATGTTTGGTTGGAACAACTTAAGTTACAGAACGGAAACTAAAAATTTTGCAATTTTTCTATTTATAAAGGGGCATAACTAGATAATGATTAAAGTAACACCATCAAAATTCAAACTGGATCTGTGTTTTGTGGTAATCAGCATTGTGTATAAGTTTCATAATATTTCGTTACTTAGGCAGATTCAAGTTAGAGAATGGAAACCAATTTTGGGAGGTTAGTAAGTACGTATGTATGGACGTACAGATTGACAAGGGTAAAACTTTGTGCCCCCTTCGCTACTGTGGGGGCATTAAAAAAAAGATTTGATAATACTGACTGGTTCAAAATATCCATCCTGGCACTTATGTGGACAGACACATGTTTCTACACCATTTTGTTTTACACATCTGGCACCGTGCCCACATCGTGTTTTACAGTGTTCTCCACCTGCAACAGAAGATACAAGTCTACATTATAATGTATTAGACTTGTAGACAGAACAGTTTATACAAATCCTTACACTGTTTTTACTGATGTACAAAATAGCATGATAAATTATCTTAACTTTACATATTGATATAACATTTCCTATAAGGGAACAACCATTTAACTTCAAGGGAGGGTCTTGGTTTTTTCATAAAAAAAATATTTTTAAATTCCAAAATTGATAAAAAAAAAATGTTCTTTTCAAGCAGAGAACAGACAAAATATTCTGAATCCAGATTTTCCTCAACATGTTTTGGTGTATGCTTATGAAATTATCATCAAAAATGCATCAGGTTTTGAAAATAATTTTTTGGCTGATTCGGTTCAAAGTTTATATACGAGCATATATCTAATTTCTAACAGAATTATCTCCCTTTACCACATGCTCCTAAGTGTTTAATATCCACCACAGTTTTATTCTGGCATGCTCTTCTCCGTAGTTCACACTCGTTGTCATAGGTCACATCGTCAGTACCACACACTTTATTGATGACAAGCTGACAGGATGGTGGACATTCACAATGACCTTTGCCCTCATGGTCAATCCTACATACCTCCCCATAATCACATTTGATCAGTTTACAAGGATTGTCCTCTGTAAGTGTGTAATGAACATTTAGTATTCAAGTAATGGACAAACTATATATATATTTAGAAGTAAATGTAGATTAAGTATCAAAATTCTGGTAAATATGCCAAAACTTATACAGTAGAACTTTAAAAAAAAAAAACTAACTTTGACACTCTAACTAGATATATATTAAAATTCATTTTGCTTTGTTACTTGCAACTAATTTGACATAAGGTCTACTGAAATACGAAATTTGATATATCAAACTTAAATTAAATTTTATCTGCATGTTTCCATTCACATGTTTTATTTTTGTTGTCGAAATTTAAGCTTTAACAGCTGAACAAAATCTTCATTGCAGACATATTCAGATTAACAATATCTGTGTTGTAAGAATATTTGAGTATTAACAGCTACAGAAGATTTTTGTTGTAGAGGTATTAACTTATTAACAGATAAACAAAGTCTTTGTTGTGAGATATCCATGTGTTAACAGCCAAAAGAGATCTTTGTTGTAGAGACATTTATGTGTTTTAAGGGCATATCCAACAGTTTATTTTTGATGGTGAGAATTTTTTCCCTTGAAGATATTTCATTCTTCAATTGACAGAGAATCAAATTTTGCCAAAAAAAATATTAGTCGTCGATTTCGTTTTTTCAAAAAATACTGCTGAAAATTGAACATTTTTGCAATTTGGAGTAAAAAACGTTTTTTACTTAAAAAATTTAAATATGATTTTTTAATCAACATATACTTTTATAATGGGGCTCAAATTAAAGCAAAATAATTCAAGATGGTTAGAAAAATCTAACTTTACCATTTAAGGCATTAATTCTACTCAAATAAAGCCAAAACGTTATGATGGACCCAAACAACGGCAAGAAATGAACATTTGAAATGCACATTTTTAATTTATTAAAATATTTCTAACGGTGTCGATTTGGCCAAAGTAAGATATGTTATTCTTTGAAAAAAATGGAACATCATAACGTTTTGAAAAATATTTGTCACCGTACTCGTTTTTGAGAAAAATCGAGAAATATGAAATTGTTTACTAAAGCCCTTCCGTAAGCCTCACAAATTGCACCAAAAATTAAGACGTTTTGGTAAATAACGTTATATTTCATCGCTAATTTTTCAAAGGCAGTGCGACGGAAGACAAATGTATTTATACACTGTGACTTTGTTGGATAGTTGTCTCGATAGCACTCATATCTCATATCGCATCTTCTTATTTATAATGAACTAGTTTATGGACGAGATGACAATTCAGTTAGTTTTACAATGAAGTGTTTTTCTTACACTGATTTATATTAAACCGTCTATAATTTCACATATCGAAATTAATAAAGAGGTAGTGAAATTTTGCAACCAAACACTTGTCTAAAAACTCACTGACTCTGTATTAATTATTCATGCTGCAGTTTTGGGCTTTTTATTCTTTATAGGTTTCTAGCTTTAACAAAAATATGTATGTTGACTCTTAGTGTTTTGAATTATATGTGTCGTTCGGTTGCTGTCGTATTAATGTATATACATTTAAAATCTTTTTCAAAACAAAAGGATTGATTGGACAGATATAGAAATATTTACATCTCTGGACTTCTCGCGTCCGACAGTATATCTTTGCTATAATTGGGTGCGGCCGTTTAGCTGCTCGGATGTATAAATTTACAGCCTTGTTTAGTCGAAATAAAAATGTCGTATATATTGTATGCATAGTGTAGTGAGAGTTTCGCGCATCTATACGTTTAAAAACCATCTAAATAAATGGTTCAAGGGATATCCGAACTTTTAATAAGATCTCTTAACAACAACAAATGTCACATTAGTCTTCAAATAAGTCACATGGCTGATTTTAACACATCTGTTGCGCCATTTGCAGTTGTAGACAGGGGCGGATCCAGGATTTTGGAAAGGGGGAGGGGAGTTTTTAACTTTCTTTTTTAAAATTTTTGGGACCTTTTTTGGGCTAAAATCATAAATTTAAAGTGTAATATGGACTTTTTAAACGGTTCCTGGCGTGGGGCATGTATATTTTGTAGTTGCTGTAAAGTGTAAGGGTTGGATATTTTCGATGCTGTATTCTCCCTATTATTTTCTATCATTAAATGATACCAGTAGTATGGATCCAAAGCTATATGTTCTGATAAATTTGATGTGCATGGGACTTATCAGTAAAAAATAGACATGGATAATTCTCATCGGTTTTTTGCAAGTAATAAGTTTATCATAACCTCACAAATTTCGTGTTGTAAACAAGATATACGCCTGCAGAAAAAGATGATTAAATTTTAAATACGACAGTCATGAGTTAAAAAAGACAAACAAGCAATTTTTATCCAAATGTTTAATTGATATATTTCACCCAACAAAATTAAGGGAAGTGAGGGTTTTCAAATTAACCAAAGGCTAATAATGAGTCTGACAACGAAGTTCTGATTGACGGCCGACAAATTGAGACATAAAGGCCACACCCAGCAGGCAGGTTGCAGTCTGGTCTTGAAAAAGTATTCAATATATCAGTTCGGCGAAACAGATATGCCGGACAGACATGCAAACTCTTGCCACAAAATAAAATATGCCCGTTTTTATTCATCATGTTCATTGAAAGTTTAATAATTCTGTTGGAAATTTCGTTTCTAATAGCAAAAATGTGGACAAGATTATTGTTTTCAATGCAATAAGACTGTCTCCTCAAATCAAATTGTTCGTACATTAGACTCTAAATGTATATAGAGCTTATATTGACTGGGGATCATTATTCAGCTATGTTTTTTTTTTTAAATAGGCTGGGGCGTTAGGGGTTAAACATGTTTTCGGAGGTGTTAATATTGATGCGGAATTTTTCTGTCATGGGAGTGTAATCGTCTATATATATATAGAGTAATACGTTTTTTTCGATGCACTGGTCAACTCCATCATAGCGAATCACAGACACATGACTTTGATAATCAGTAGATTCCAGCGAAAAATATCTTTATAATTAAAGAACTGTTGCATAAAAATAAAATAAAGCGTACACGGGAAATGGCAAAGTTCACGAAGTCTAGTCTGATTAATCATTTTACAAAAAAAAAAAAAAAAAAGTCCGAGCAAAAGGGGGGGGGGGGTAAGCCCTCTATGCCCCCCTCTGAATCCGCCACTGGTAGATGTCATGTAAAAAACCCTTTAATTTACAAAACAGATCAGAAAGACAATAACTTGAGAATAAACTCCACCTAGTTTGGCAACATACAATGTAACCACTAATGTAGACTACTATATAACTATATTATTATTGATTATTCAAACAAATAAATTCAAAGAGAAAGATGCGAAAAGAAATTCTAAAATTTTCATTTAAAAATAAAATATAGATAATATTTTTTTACCAAAACTGGAAACCTGTTTAAGACAATTATCAGTTGAGAACTAATGATTATGCATCACTATATGCAACTATATGCAACTAATAAATTGATTGCTCCCGTGCTCCAGTGGCAAATATATCACGCATATTTACGACAAGGCGAAAGTAGATCTGAATAAATGATTGATACATTATTAAGATAAAGGGTTTGCTAGCGGTAAAACGTATGCCGTACTAGAATAAAGTTGAATAATGATCAAAATCTTGAGTTAACCTATCCTATTATGGAACCACTTGGTTTAAGAGGGGGTTGGTAATAAGTCAAGACTTACATCAAAACTTACACCGTTTTTTGTTTGTTTGTTAAATTATATTTATTTCCTCATACATAAGTAAACACTAAAATCGTCAGATATTTTTTACTTGTATGTCAGTGTATATAATACAATGTTTTCCTATTTCATTTTTTTTACGGTGTCGTTTTTCATTTAAAGAGCTTCTGTATATTAGCACTTCCACGCAAAGCTAGATGCTAGATGCAATGATATATGTTAGTTTATGTCGTATTTTATTTTTCTCAAGAGACCAATTTTTTTTAATCTTTCTCAAGTCAAATCAAACTTTGAGTTTTCTATCCTGAATGACAAAATCTCGGATAAGTTTGATAAAAAATTAATTACAATTTGTGTTGCATTCTAATGAAAAAAAAAAATTATTACGGATTTGTTCTCGCTGTTCTCTACTGTACTGTATATTGAAGATAATTTTAATAAAACGGAAAGTTAAGTGAGTATGGTCTATAATTATAAAGATAATTGCAGTTCTTTTATAATGGACCAAGAGGACAACGTCTTTTAAGATTTGACTTCTATTTCTGTTGATATTCTGTATGAGTTTTCTGCCGATTCCCGCCGTGCCCTTTCCTTTGAGGAAAGAGACCGCCCTTGCTAGACGGCCATAGCCAATGGTGATTCCGTTATGACGTCGTTGAAACAACGATAAATTACGGGAAACAATAGACGATGGTTACGTTTGTTATTACCTCCCCTGAAACTGTTGGATATGCCCTTAAACAGCCAAACATTTTCTTTATTGTAGAGGTACTATTTATGTGTTAGCAGCTGAACAAGGTCTTTTTTGTGACATATTTATTTGTGAACAGTTGAACTGATCTTTGATAGATCATTTTTGTTCAACACATTAATTTTTTTTCTGTAATAAGAATGATTTACAGCTATACATATGGTATTGTCATTAGTCTTATAATCTATACAGACCATATGTTGACATCTTAAATATTTTTTTGTATTGGTGTTGTAAGATTGCTGTCTAATTCATGTATACTAACATCTCTTTATTTCATTTTAAAATCAACTGTTCTGAAATTTGCAAAAAGTTTTACGTCTTGTATATATACTATTGTTGAAATGAATATTTTATGAACCTGATGTTCAGTGGTTTTCTTTTGTTCATGTGGTTCATAAATGTTTGTCATTTTTTGTTTTTTATATAGATTAGACCGTTCGTTTTCCTATTCGAATGGTTTTACACTAGTCATATTGTTACAGTAAATGAATATATTTGTGTGGGTTTGGTATTAATGTATTTCAAAGTTGATGTTAATATAGATTCGTCCACCGCTGAAAAAAAACATGTGGGAGTAATCAGGCAAGAAAACAAACACTTAAAATACTGAATATCTTCAGTAATATTTTATGTAAGCGACAGAGTGACATTTGTTTTTATTCACATTTATGTTTATCCCAAATCTATCTCAATTCATTATCCTTTTAAAACCTCAAGATAAATTTAAAATTGAAGACACAAAAAGCTATTAGTCAGACATAATGTGATTTCTAATCCCTTACAAAATAAACATCTCACAAAGAGGCTTAGTGAGGAAAATAAAGTTTTTAAATTCTGTAAGATGGGCCTTTACATTTGAGAGTGGTTTATTTTCACCAATTTTGCAAATATTGATAAAATCACAAAAATATTCCTGAATCAATTTTTTTAAGAGCAGGAAAAATGTAAAATCAATTTTTTTAGAATAGGTATCATCCTTGAATTCGGTAGATGTAATCTCTTGAGAAAATCAGCCACTTTACAATAGTATTCATTCACTGAGCTGAAATGATGATAAATTTACTACATCTTCAACAACTATAACAAGTGAAACTGCGAGCTACTGCTCACTGATGATACCCCCGCCGCAAGTGGATAATATTAATAGTGTAAAAATATGCAAGTGTTCGGTAAACAGGAAGTTGTCGAGTGATGAATCTGAAAACGCATCACACGGTATAGCTGACTTATATAAATCCTGAAACCAAATTTCAGAAATCCTTGTATTGTAGTTCCTGAGAAAAATGTGACGAAAATTTTTAACTTGGTTATCATGTGTAAAATCATACAAGTGTTCGGTAAACAGGAAGTTGTCGAGTGATGAATCTGAAAACGCATCACACGGTATAGCTGACTTATATAAATCCTGAAACCAAATTTTAGAAATCCTTGTATTGTAGTTCCTGAGAAAAATGTGACGAAAATTTTTAACTTGGTTATCATGTGTAAAATCATACAAGTGTTCGGTAAACAGGAAGTTGTCGAGTGATGAATCTGAAAACGCATCACACGGTATAGCTGACTTATATAAATCCTGAAACCAAATTGTAGAAATCCTTGTATTGTAGTTCCTGAGAAAAATGTGACGAAAATTTTTAACTTGGTTATCATGTGTAAAATCATACAAGTGTTCGGTTAACAGGAAGTTGTCGAGTGATGAATCTGAAAACGCATCACACGGTATAGCTGACTTATATAAATCCTGAAACCAAATTTCAGAAATCCTTGTATTGTAGTTCCTGAGAAAAATGTGACGAAAATTTTCAACTTGGCTATCATGTGTAAATTCATACAAGTGTTCGGTAAACAGGAAGTTGTCGAGTGATGAATCTGAAAACGCATCACACGGTATAGCTGACTTATATAAATCCTGAAACCAAATTTCAGAAATCCTTGTATTGTAGTTCCTGAGAAAAATGTGACGAAAATTTTCAACTTGGCTATCATGTGTAAAATCAGACAAGTGTTCGGTAAACAGGAAGTTGTCAAGTGATGAATCTGAAAACGCATCACACGGTATGGCTGACATATATAAATGTTGATACCAAATTACAGAAAGGGTGGATGTGTAGTTCCTGAGAAAAATGTGACGAAAGTTTCATGGGACGGACTGACTGACGGACGGACTGATGGACGGACTGATGGACGGACTGACGGACGGACTGACGGACTGACAGACAGAGGTAAAACAGTATACCCCCCCTTTTTTAAAGCGGGGGTATAATTAGACATTAAAAGTTCTAACCTATGATTAAAACAGATACAGTTCATGCAACCAAACATATTCTGTCTCAGACTTTGTATTGATCATCTTCAGATCACATAGAAAATCAACATGTTAAATGAATAATTAAACTAAGATCAGATTTAAAGTCAGTGAAATGATCTTTGATGTGGCCATCTTTAAAACTTTAGTCTGTGTAATGCATTAGAGTAAATATTTGATCAATTATCAATAAAATCTTTTAAAAAATAAAATTTGGTCAAGAATCTTGATTGTCTGAAATTCAAAAACATCATTTTAAGTATTATGATGGTTATAAATGGTTGTTCATATAATGTTACCCAGTATTGTGTTAGTACTATCAACCCTTCCCTTTGAATTAAAATAGTACTAACAACCCTATAACACATTTAGGTACTCAAACTTCTGAGCTGATGAAATATCCCTCTAATACTGTCACTCATCAGCTGGGTATTAAATCTGCTGCCTTTAGCTTTTTTTCGTGTTTTTTCGTGTTATCAAAATAGTAACTATGTTATTTTATTGGACTTACAATTGAATTAATGAAGAAAAAACTTTCAGATAAAAAAAGGCTATAACACTATTATATATGCTACACTATGCCATCATTTTGCCAAATTCTATTGGTATGTAAAGAAATAAATGGTATACAATTATGGAAAGGTTAGATCTATAATTTAAGCACTGTATGTGAAGAAAGCCTTAAAATTGGCTATAAAAGAAGTTCTAACAGGTTTAAATTTAATTTCAACTTGGAATTATTTTTAATTATGGAATTTGCATTATTTCTTGTGTTTGAAATTTAAAAAAAATTCCATGTTTATGCTGTATTACAATATTTAAAGCGTTCATCACACTTTCAATACAATGAATTTTGTATAGACTAAGTGTTGTGTGCGGCATAGTACATTCTATTGGAAATGTGCGTTGTTCTTTGTAATAGAAAATGATGTGCACCACATAGAACATTATAATACATGTAGAATATACATGGAATTTATTAAAATTTTCAAGAACAATAAATTATGCAAATTTCATAATTAAAAATAGTTCCAAGTTTGAAATAATAGCCTGTTTTCTGTGCAATTTTCTAGGATGTTATAAGCAAATTAAAACAGTGTTATTAACAACAAGTATCGTGTGCTAAAATAATCTTTCAAATTCAAACAAAATTTAGGTTAGAGTGATACAGCTAAATTTGCCATGACAGCTGAATTTTTTTTCTGTGTAAAGTCATGTAGACCACTTAAGGAAAGTGCTTTATAACTCTTAAGGTGTGTATTTCCTATTCTGTAATAGAGTTTATAACTTTATGGTATCTATAATTCACTAGAAAAGCAACACAAAAAAAGATCACATGGTGTGAAACACAAATGAAATACTTGTATATTTGTTTTAATGGTTTGAACAAAATCTAAAACTTAAACTTATATCTGTATACTGAAGCAATTGTACATACTTGGTAATTGGTATAATATTCAACAGTTAAATTTAAATTATTTCTAAAGCTTGGCAAGCTTCACTTTAAATATTAAAATTCAACTGTCTCGAGTGGAGAAATATCGTAACACACTTGTTGCAGTGGTGGAATCTATATTTACCCTTCATTTGGACGATTTTCACTAAGGAACCAATACTTAAAAGTATACTATAACTGACTGACAACATTAATATTAAGATATTGTGTACAGGGTATATGGTGTTTGGTTTAACTGTGAAATCTTATACAATTTTTCTTAACTATAATCTTCAAGGATTAACATGGAATAAATTCAATTAATATCAAATTTAAATTTCAATATCCAGGGCTGTATATAATTGCATCTCTACAGTATCATTCAATGCGAGATGGTTTCAAGATAATTGGACTTCAATTAAAAAAAACTACCTTGACCAAATCCTTTAACCTGAAGTGGGACAAATGCATGCACAGTTGAACAGACACACAGACCGACAAACATAATGCCCATAAATGGGGCATAAAAATGTAAAAATTATCTAACGTAGAATTGACCACAAATGCAAGACAGATAGAGCTGGTAGATTAGAAACAGTTAAAGTTGTTGGTGAAGTTAGAAGTGTAGTAAAAGTATTGTCATGTGGAGAAGAAACATAAAAAAGGTAAAAGTAGATGTTTTTAGAGAGAGGGAGAAAACTTGTATAAGATTTAAGAGAGAGGGAGATAAATTTTATAAGATTTAAGAGGAAGGGAGATAACTTGTATGAGATTCAAGTGAAAGGAAGATAACTTGTATAAGATTTAAGAAAGAGGGAGATAACTTGTATAAGATTTAAGAAAAAGGGAGATAACTTGTATAAGATTTAAGATAGAGGGAGATAACTTGTATAAGATTTAAGAAAGAGGGAGAAAACTTGTATAAGATTTAAGAGAGAGGGAGAAAACTTGTATAAGATTTAAGAGAGAGGGAGATAACTTGTATAAGATTTAGAGAAAGGGAGATAACTTGTATAAGATTTAAGAGAGAGGGAGATAACTTGTATAAGATTTAAGAGAGAGGGAGAAAACTTGTATAAGATTTAAGAGAGAGGGAGATAACTTGTATAAGATTTAAGAGAGAGGGAGATAACTTGTATAAGATTTAAGAGAAAGGGAGATAACTTGTATACAATTTAAGAGAGAGGGAGAAAACTTGTATAAGATTGAGAGAAAGGGAGATAACTTGTATAAGATTTAGAGAAAGGGAGATAACTTGTATAAGATTTAGAGAGAGGGAGATAACTTGTATAAGATTTAAGAGAGAGGGAGATAACTTGTAAACAATTTAAGAGAGAGGGAGATAACTTGTATAAGATTTAAGAGAGAGGGAGATAACTTGTATAAGATTTAAGAGAGAGGGAGATAACTTGTATACGATTTAAGAGAGAGGGAGATAACTTGTATAAGATTTAAGTGAAAGGGAGAACACTTGTATAAGATTTAGAGAAAGGGATATAACTTGTATAAGATTTAGAGAGAGGGAGATAACTTGTATAAGATTTAAGTGAAAGGGAGATAACTTGTATGAGATTTAAGTGAAAGGGAGATAACTTGTATAAGATTTAGAGAAAGGGAGATAACTTGTATAAGATTTAAGAGAGAGGGAGATAACTTGTATAAGATTTAAGAGAGAGGGAGATAACTTGTATAAGATTTAAGAGAAAGGGAGATAACTTGTATAAGATTTAAGAGAGAGGGAGATAACTTGTATAAGATTTAAGATAGAGGGAGATAACTTGTATAAGATTTAAGAGAAAGGGAGATAACTTGTATAAGATTTAAGAGAGAGGGAGATAACTTGTATAAGATTTAAGAGAAAGGGAGATAACTTGTATAAGATTTAAGAGAGAGGGAGATAACTTGTATAAGATTTAAGATAGAGGGAGATAACTTGTATACAATTTAAGAGAGAGGGAGATAACTTGTATAAGATTTAAGAGAGAGGGAGATAACTTGTATAAGATTTAAGAGAAAGGGAGATAACTTGTATAAGATTTAAGAGAGAGGGAGATAACTTGTATAAGATTTAAGAGAGAGGGAGATAACTTGTATACAATTTAAGAGAGAGGGAGATAACTTGTATACGATTTAAGAGAGAGGGAGATAACTTGTATAAGATTTAAGAGAGAGGGAGATAACTTGTATACGATTTAAGAGAGAGGGAGATAACTTGTATAAGATTTAAGAGAGAGGGAGATAACTTGTATACGATTTAAGAGAGAGGGATATAACTTGTATAAGATTTAAGTGAAAGGGAGAAAACTTGTATAAGATTTAGAGAAAGGGATATAACTTGTATAAGATTTAGAGAGAGGGAGATAACTTGTATAAGATTTAAGTGAAAGGGAGATAACTTGTATAAGATTTAGAGAAAGGGAGATAACTTGTATAAGATTTAAGTGAAAGGGAGGCAACTTGTATAAGATTTAAGTGAAAGGGAGAAAACTTGTATAAGTTTTAGAGAAAGGGAGACAACTTGCAAAAGATTTAAGTAAAAGAGTGATAACTTGTATAAGATGCCACAGTAAACAGATTGTTTTACAACATCATATCTTTACCATAGAAATCATCTTGGGTATTTTCTTCTCCTGTTAAATCAACATACTATCTTTCAACAACATTTAATATGAAAATCAAATTTTTTATTTAATATAGGATTTCACAATATTTTTTCTACAAATGAACTTTATCTTATACTTAATAGAAAAATGAAATAAAAAAGTGGGGTCACGGTTCATTTTTGCTCACAATCTGCCTTCGAAAGAAGCATACACTTTTGTTAATGTCCTTTTTTTTCTGTTCAACTAATAGGAGAAAAAGCGGTAATATTGAAATAAAACTAGAGCCTGTGTTGCTCACCTTGGTCTATGTGCATATTAAACAATGAACACAGATAAATTCATGACAAAATTGTGTTTTGGTGATCATGATGTGTTTGTAGATCTTACTTTACTGGACATTCTTCTTGCTACAATTATCTCTATCTATAATGAACTTGGCCCAGTTATGTAACAGTGGAAAATATATTCTAAAAATTTACAAAAATTTACAAAAAATTTTGAAAATTGTTAAAAAAAAAATGACTATAAAGGGCAATAACTCCTTAAGGAGTAAACTGACAATTTTGGTCATGTTGACTTATTTGTAGATCTTACTTTGCTGAACATTATTGCTGTTTACAGTTTATCTCTATATCAGTATTATAATATTCAAGATAATAACCAAAAACTGCAAAATTTCCTTAACATTACTAATTCTTGGGCTGCAACCCAACAAAAGGTTGTCTGTTTTGTCTGAAATTTCAGGGCAGATAAATCTTGACCCAATAAACAATTTATCCCCTGTCAGATTTGCTCTAAATGCTTTGGTTTCAGAGTTATAAGTCAAAATCTACATTCCTCCCCCCTCCCCCATATGTTCTATTTTCAGCCATGGCGGCCATCTTGGTTGGTTGGCAGGGTCATTGCACACATTTTTTAAACTACATACCCTAATGATGATTGTGGCTAAGTTTGGTTACATTTGGCCCAGTAGTTTAAAAATGACTATAAAGGGCAAGAACTCCTTCAAGGGTCAACTGACCACTTTTGGTCATGTTGACTTATTTGTAGATCTTACTTTGTTGAACAGTATTGCTGTTTACAGTTTATCTCTATCTATCTATAATAGTATTCAAAGTAATAACCAAAAACAGCAAAATTTCCTTAAAATTATCAATTCAGGGGCAGCAACCCAACAACGGGCTGTCCGATTCACTTGAAATTTAAGGGCAGATAGATTTTCACTTGATAAACAAATTTACCCCCATGTCAGATTTGCTCTAAATGCTTTAATTGGTTTCAGAGTTATAAGCCAATATCTACATTTCGCCCCTATGTACTATTTTTAGCCATGGCAGCCATCTTGGTTGGTTGGCAGGGTCACGCCACACATTTTTAAAACTAGATACCCAAATGATGATTGTGGCCAAGTATGGTTAAATTTGGCCCAGTAGTTTCAGAGGAGAAGATTTTTGTAAAAGATTACTAAGATTTACGAAAAATGGTTAAAAATTGACTATAAAGGGCAACAACACTTAAAGGGGTCAACTGACCATTTCGGTCATGTTGGCTTATTTGTAGATCTTACTTTGCTGAACATTATTGCTGTTAACCGTTTATCTCTATCTATAATAATATTCAAGATAACCAAAAACAGCAAAGTTTCCTTAAAATTACCAATTCAGGGGCAGCAACCCAACAACTGGTTCTCCAATTCATCTGAAAATTTCAGGGAAGATAGATCTTGACCTGATAAACAATTTAACCCCCATGTCAGATTTGCTCTAAATGCTTTGGTTTTTGAGTTATAAGCCAAAAACTGCATTTTACCGCTATGTTATATTTTTAGCCATGGCGGCCATCTTGGTTGGTTAACAGGGTAAGCGAACACATTTTTTAAATAAGATACCCCAATGATGATTGTGGCCAAGTTTGATTTAATTTGGCGCAATAGTTTCAGAGGAGAAGATTCTTGTAAAAGTTAACGACGAATAAAAGGGAGAACTTGTATAAGATTAAAGTGAAAGTGAGATTACTTGTATAAGATTTAAGTGAAAGTGAGATAACTTGTATAAGATTTAGAGAAAGGGAGACAACTTGTATAAGATTAAGAGAAAGGGATATAACTTGTATAAGATTTAAGAGAAAGGGATTTAACTTGTATAAGATTTAAGAGAGAGGGATATAACTTGTATAAGATTTAGAGAAAGAGATATAACTTGTATAAGATTTAAGTAAAAGTGAAATAACTTGTATAAGATTTAGAGAAAGGGATATAACTTGTATAAGATTTAAGTAAAAGGGAGAACACTTGTATAAGATTTAGAGAAAGGGATATAACTTGTATAAGATTTAAGTGAAAGGGAGAAAACTTGTATAAGATTTAAGAGAGAGGGAGAAAACTTGTATAAGATTTAGAGAAAGGGATATAACTTGTATAAGATTTAAGAGAAAGGGATATAACTTGTATAAGATTTAAGAGAAAGGGATATAACTTGTATAAGATTTAGAGAAAGGGATATAACTTGTATAAGATTTAGAGAAAGGGATATAACTTGTATAAGATTTAAGAGAGAGGGATATAACTTGTATAAGATTTAAGAGAAAGGGATATAACTTGTATAAGATTTAAGAGAAAGGGATATAACTTGTATAAGATTTAGAGAAAGGGATATAACTTGTATAAGATTTAAGAGAGAGGGATATAACTTGTATAAGATTTAAGAGAAAGGGATATAACTTGTATAAGATTTAAGAGAGAGGGATATAACTTGTATAAGATTTAGAGAAAGGGATATAACTTGTATAAGATTTAAGTAAAAGTGAAATAACTTGTATAAGATTTAGAGAAAGGGATATAACTTGTATAAGATTTAAGTAAAAGGGAGAAAACTAGTATAAGATTTAGAGAAAGGGATATAACTTGTATAAGATTTAAGTGAAAGGGAGAAAACTTGTATAAGATTTAAGAGAGAGGGAGAAAACTTGTATAAGATTTAGAGAAAGGGATATAACTTGTATAAGATTTAGAGAGAGGGAGATAACTTGTATAAGATTTAAGTGAAAGGGAGATAACTTGTATAAGATTTAAGAGAGAGGGAGAAAATTTGTATAAGATTTAAGAGAGAGGGAGAAAACTTGTATAAGATTTAGAGAAAGGGAGATAACTTGTATAAGATTTAAGTGAAAGGGAGATAACTTGTATGAGATTTAAGTGAAAGGGAGATAACTTGTATAAGATTTATAGAAAGGGAGATAACTTGTATAAGATTTAAGTGAAAGGGAGATAACTTGTATAAGATTTAAGTGAAAGGGAGACAACTTGTATAAGATTTCAGTGAAAGGGAGAAAACTTGTATAAGTTTTAGAGAGAGGGAGATAACTTGTATAAGATTTAGAGAAAGGGAGATAACTTGTATAAGTTTTAGAGAAAGGGAGATAACTTGTATAAGATTTAAGTGAAAGGGAGATAACTTGTATAAGATTTAAGTGAAAGGGAGACAACTTGTATAAGATTTCAGTGAAAGGGAGATAACTTGTATAAGTTTTAAAGAAAGGGAGATAACTTGTATAAGATGCCACAGTAAACAGATTGTTTTACAACATCATATCTTTACCATAGAAATCATCTTGGGTATTTTCTTCTCCTGTTAAATCAACATACTATCTTTCAACAACAATTAATATGAAAATCAGTCCATTCTTGAGAAATATCTGGCATGCAATGCAGTTTTTCTCTACATAATATCATATCTTAAAATCATTCACAATGTATACTAAGTATATGGATTTTTTAACAACCTTGACTAGCTATACAGCCCTTGCATGGTCGGTAATAATTCACTATGTTAGATAATTTTTATGTATGACTAGAAAGTGGTGAAAAGGCTAATATTGTGTGTCTATTGGTTTTTTACCTATATCATTCTAGCCTTTTAAAATTGTTAAATCTGTAAAAATAAATTAAATTCCATGAATATTAAAATCAGTCAATGTCTTGAAATTTGTTTTAAAATGTAGAAATATAACAGATGAAGAATAGAACTGCATGGTTTTATCAATTACTTTTGTCTCTTACTACAGGAGTGGCCACTGGCAGTGCACTGCTGTCACCTTCCTAATACAAATATTGAATGAAACTAAAATCATTAAGTCTACATCTAAAACAAAAATATTGTGTCTGACAGACTAAACTTGATGTTGAGAAGTTCTTGACTTTAAATGTATTCCTCATTTCATGTTTCTACAGTTTTGTTAAAAGATATAAATAGCCACAACTTTAATGTTCATGGAATTAAATGTCAACCAATAATTTACAAGCAGAAGTAAATAAAACCTTACCATCTAAAATAGATTTGGTAAATAAATCTGGAAATTTAAGATGATATATTATAGAATGTGTCAGAGAAGTCTTAGAGGCTAAGCTTAAGTATATTGTCTGTTTGCTCAAGATTGATTTTTTTCTCATTTTTTTTTTAAGTTAAATAAATTTCCTGGCATTTTAATTTCAGTGTTAAATTATGTGATTCATATAAAATATTTAGTAAAATTATTTTCTATAGGTGCATCTGTCTTAAGTAAAATCAATAATGGGAAAATTCATTATGAGACATGTCAGAAGCAAACAAACATTTAAAGACTTGTAGAAAAGCCGTAATGGTATATTGAAGATGAATAATTAAAAGTCATGCAAGAAATGCAGATTTATCATAAGCCTTGATATAGAATCATATAGTTATATAAGACAATATTACCTATTTTTCTTATTGAAGAAATTACAACAATTTAAGAGAATTTCACTAACATTTAAACATTGCATACAACCAGCGCAAGCAGATTTTAGCACGAAAAGAGACACCATTGAAAAGATTTTAGAAGCCATTGCAAGATCTTATCAGCCAACGGACGTATTCTATTTGACACATTAATAAAAATTGATTTAAATGTTTAACAAATGTTTAATGAAATCAATGTATACCTTTACATCGACCAGGGTGTAAAACTTTTAAGTCGGTCTGACTACGACACGCCTCTCTCTCTAGCCAACACTGGTTACTGTAGGTGTGGCCGTTTGACCCACAAACCATATTGACCTCGTCTGGACATACAGTATTACATCGACATGTGGGTTGTCTTTTGGCATCCAGCATACATGCTTGAGGATAGGGGCAGGAAAACCCAGCACAGGGGTCTGAAATTAATAAGAAATGATATCAAAATCAAAGGGGCTGGAAAATTAAGGCACACAGGTCTGAAATTAATGAGAAAGTATATCAAAATCAAAGGGGCTGGAAAATTAAGGCACACAGGTCTGAAATTAATGAGAAATGATATTAAAATGAGATTATCTAGCTAACATTGTGCATATATCTTAACTTTGAAAATCTATTAGATATAGCTTAATGTTAATCCCATTTCAAGAAACAGCATGGTCAAGTCTCACTTCTATGAATTTTGTTGCAGGCATAACAACACTTTTCAGTTACATTGGGTAAAAGTATACATAGATATAATATTAAAACTAGAGGTTCTTAATTAAGAGCCTGTGTCGCTCACTTTGGTCTATATGCATATCAAACAAAGAAAAAAGATTGTCAGATGGATTCATGACAAAATTGTGTTTTGATGATGGTGATGTGTTTGGAGATCTTGCTTTACTGAACATTCTTGGTACTTACAATTTTGTCTATCTATAATGAACTTGGACCTTTAGTTCCAGAGGAAAAGATTTTGTAAAAACTAATGAAAATTGTTAAAAATTGACTATAAAGGGCAATTACTCCTTAAGAGGTCAACTGACCATTTTGGTCATGTTGACTTATTTGTAGATCTTACTTTGCTGAACATTATTACAGTTTACAGCTTATAATCTCTATCTATAATAGTATTCAAGATAATAACCAAAAACGGAAAAATTTCCTTAAAAATTACCAATTGGGGGGCAGCAACACAGTCAGGATTCTACTTCGTCAGAATTATCTCCCCATTACGCCAGTTCATTTTCACAATCGTAGAAATGGAAGCCATTGTAGAGATGACGCACTCCAATTTTGCTGTTGGAAACCGATAAATTTATCCACATTGCACAATTACTATCCTTATATGTCAGTTGTATTTTAAAAGACAAATGTATCAACTATCTAATGAGCAGCAGTTAATGATCTTGTCTGCATTGATTCAACTTAAGTCTATTGTCTGATCAGTTGTCAGGTGGAATTTTCAAAAATTCATAAACATTTAAAAAAATTCTAATTAAAAATTTTGTGGAAGGGCAGACTAGATATTTTCAGTGTATAAAGACTATAAACCCAAGTTTTCACACACAAAAAATTGTAATTTTTCAAAGATATGCATTTTCATCATCCAACTTGAAAGACTGTCGTCAAGTATTTTCAGTGAAAAAAATAGCTATTCGAACACACCTTCTCTGTTTTTGTGACTCATTAGATAGGTATTTCACTTGACCCATATATTTCATCTTTTAGTACTGTTATTTTTTTGTGTTATAAAGTCAATCTGTATCTTTGATATATAAAAATGATAGAATCTGAAGTGAAACGATGTATGAAATATTCTTACTTTGTACGATATCAAGACAAAATATTCAACTCAAACACGCCCTAACATAAAAGGTGCACGCGATTTTCTCTTTTCGATACAATTGTTACCCATTTTTTGGAATTTTTTCTTGAGTCACATAATGGAAGGGCAGACACGAAAATTTTTGAACTATTTGTTAACTATTTAGTTTAGTAGTTTAGATATCATAGTTTAGTCTATATAGTCTTTAGTTCTATTTGTATGTATCTTTGTATTTACAGTGACTTGGTGGGTTTAGATTAAAGTTGTACAAAGAACACTTCAGTCATTTATAGCCATTTAACAGTGGTAGCAGAGCGTGGTTACGATCCACGGACCTCTGGGATATGGGCCCAGTTTGTATGTATCTTTGTATTTACAGTGACTTGGTGGGTTTAGATTAAAGTTGTACAAAGAACACTTCAGTCATTTATAGCCATTTAACACTATCAGATTGATATGTTCTCCATCCGTGGTATTTTTTTCAAAAAAATCGAAGGTTATGCATTTTCTTCATCCAACTTGAAAGATACCAATGTCGTCGACTTGAAATCTAATTGTTCTGCTTAACTATGTACTAAATAAATTTTAAACTTTTGCAAATTGTGTTTTAAAAAAAAAAACCTCGTAATTAAAAAGAAAATTGTAATTTTGTTTGTTTCGATTAACTTTTAAAAATTTTGTCACTATAGTAAACAATACAGTACACATTTATCGCCTTCTCTAACAAAGAGCTTCGATTCTTTTGTTCTATTTCAACCGGGTTTCTGACTGAACACAACAACCAGTTGTTAAATTAATCTGAAAATTTCAGGGCAGATAGATACTGACTTGATAAACAATTTAACAACATGTCAGATTTGCTCTAAATGCTTTGGTTTGAAAGTTATAAGCCAAAATCTACATTTTAACCAGATGTTCTATTTATAGCCATGGTGGCCATCTTGGTTAGTTGGCCAAGTCACCGGACACATTTTTTTAACTAGATACCCTAATAATGATTGTGGCAAAGCTTGGTTAAGTTTGGCCCAGTAGTTTCAGAGGAGAAGATTTTTGTACAAGATTACAAAAATTTACGAAAAATTGGTAAAAAATGACTATAAAGGGCAATAACTCCTTCAAGGGTCAACTGACCATTTTGGTCATGCTGACTTATTTGCAGATCTTACTTTGCTGAACAGTATTGCTGTTTACAGTTTATCTCTATCTATAATAATATTCAAGATAATAACCAAAAACTGCAAAATTTCGTTAACATTACTAATTCTTGGGCTGCAACCCAACAAAAGGTTGTCTGTTTTGTCTGAAATTTCAGGGCAGATAAATCTTGACCCAATAAACAATTTTCCCCTGTCAGATTTGCTCTAAATGCTTTGGTTTCAGAGTTATAAGCCAAAATCTACATTTTACCCTATGTTCTATTTTTAGCCATGGCGGCCATCTTGGTTGGTTGGCCAGGTCATGCCACACATATTTTAAACTAGATACCCCAATGATGATTGTGGCCAAGTTTGGCTTAATTTGGCCCTGTAGTTTCAGAGGAGAAGATTTTTGTAAAAGTTAAGAACGACGGACAACGACGACGACAGACGATGACGACGGACGCAAAGTGATGAGAAAAGCTCACTTGGCCCTTCGGGCCAGGTGAGCTAAAAATAAGTGAAAAGGTAAATAACATTTCAGTTCCTATTATCAACAATTACACTCACATATGATGTAAATTTGAAATTATTGGGTGCATAATTTTTTGTGAATTTTTAACAAGGGAAAAAATTGCAAGATTGCAGTTTAATTGTGATTTCAGAAAAGTTCATTCATATTCATGTAACTATCAGAATTTAAAAGGCAAGTTTTTATTTTTCTAGAAACTATATATCTGATGTTTTCTCTTAAAAACAGTAAAATAAAAACTTGGCGAACAGTTCTGAATCTCCAGTAGTCTTAAGTCTTGAGTGAGCTTGTTCTAATTGAGCCAAAACTTAAGCCCGGGGATACATGTATATCTAAACCTTCAAATATAACAATTTCAATCAAATTCAAGTCACATAATTTTTACTCTTAAAAAGCTGATGTTAGAATACTATTTAAATATTGTTTTTAATATTTTACTTTTATTTAACAGTAAATTCATTACATTAAATTGATGTTATTTAATACTGACAATATATCATATCACAATTTCTACACTTTTTGAAATGATTTTTGAAACAAACATCAAATCAATGGATCTCACTCAAATAAAAGATATTATCATGGTTATCTCTTAATTTCATTTGTTGTATGAAGAATGAAACTCCCCATGCATGATAAGTCCTTTTGTTTCTAACATTGCAATCTACAATTTCTGGCCATTTTTTTCGTTGATTTATTACAGATGCTGTTTATTGAATTTGTTTCTAAATTTCATGCGTGACAAAAAACATTCACTGGCAGCTTTAAAAATATAAACATGTGACTGGTAATACTTTCAGAGTAAATTTCAGTTTAGCTATACAATCTATACCAGCTTTCCTGTTTCGTAATTATCTCCGGATATTCTCCATTATCATCTTCTGAATGCTTCTAAATTCTCCGAGGATTAAACTTCTATGTTGGCCATGTATGTTTGATTTTTATCGGAGCATTGATTCTGTTTTGATTGGATTAATGTGTAGATGCCCCTCGGGGAAAAAATTCTTTCATGTCGTAAAAAAAGGAAAGATCTACTCTATACACAGCTTTTCTCTGCAGACAATATTGATTTTTACTCTATATATAAAATGAAATAGGGTGGAAATGATGGCTGCCAATTATAACCATGTACAAAATAACATTTTTCTGCCTCTTGCTACGAAAAATCAATTTGAACATAACTCAATACACAGCATTTTATGAAATTGTTTCTGATAAAATGAAACTGTATTAATTCAATGGAGATCGAGGACACAGCATTTTATGAAATTGTTTCTGATGAAATAAAACTGTATTTTATCAATGGAAAAGACACAAGTCTGCCTTATAAAAATCTCTACATGCTATATCAGACTCTTTGTTACCGGACTCTATAATATCAATATGTCATTTGTAAGTTTTCTTGCTTGAACAAAGAATTATCAGGATATATTGATGAAACTGAAAACTTTATAAAAGCAAACCTTGCATTTGAAGGAAATAACTTTTAGTATCATATTTTGAATTGTTTGTATTAGATCAATAATTCAGATAGATTAGTTTTCGAAAATCTACAAAATGTATACAAAATTTAGAGATTGTATCAAACATTTCAATATAATGCACATCTTTTAATGTCCTTAAATGTTTCAAATTGCATCAACTTTACTACTTCTTCTCAAAGAGTAAAGATATAACAATTTGTCAGATTTTAGGTTTCTTAACATTTCCACCACCATTCTTTTCAACCGCAGTAATATCAGAGTATTTATCGTGTCAATCCTTATAATTGCCCTTGTAAATTGAGATCCCTTTTTAGGTCTTCTCCTTTAAGAGGGACATAAATTTTGATTGACAATGGAGTTCAAGAAAAGCACTTCAGAAAATTATTTAACACCTTGTTTTCCTTTTTCAGATGAAGTTTAATTTAAAATATATGCAAATTTTTTTTTTAAAGTTTTTAAAAGTGCAAATTGAGTACATATAAGCTTGGACTAATACATTTATCTACTGGTCTATATAAAAAAAAATCTTCCTGAAATATCAATTTTCGTTTTACCAAAATAAAATACCTATCAACTAGTCTGAAAATTAGCTGTATAAATTCTGTCACGAGTTGACAGCTACGAGACATTGGAACAAATAACGTAATTATGGATGACAAAGAATCTGGGATAATCAAATCATTCACCAAACTGCCGCAGGGCGTACAATCATAAGACTCAATAGTAAATCAATAGATATACACAACAGTAGAAAGACAAACTCATCTCCAAAATCATTATATCAAATATGGCATGTATTCACTCAGCGCTGATAGCTTCAATAAAAAAAAGCAAAAATCCTTTAAAATCATGACTCTAAGACAATATAATAGTACAAAATGTCAAATTCAGTTCAGAGCATTCTAAAATTCTAAATTTGTAATTTGGATAGAGATTAGCGAAAAAAAGTTTAAAAAAAAAACAAGCTAGCATTATTTCCAAGAAAAAATTGTATTTATATATAGTATTCTGGAGTCAGTTTCGTAAATAAACTTATGACTGAATTGTTCATTACTTATGATCAATGCAATCTTAGTCGGAATTATTTTGGTAAAAACTGACTCCTCACAGGTCAAAATATGTATAGCAAAAAGTCTGTTGACACTTAAATATCATAAGGCTTATTACATACCACATTTTTTATGGAATGTATGCCAAGCATGAAAAATCTTAAAGCTAAAATACCACATTTTCTATGTAAATTGAATGCCCAGCACAAAAAATCATAAAGCTTCAATACCACATTATCCACTATAATGAATGCCAAGCACACAAAAAAAACAAACAAACTTCCATACAACATTTTCCATTTTAGGCCCATCAGGGAAAATCATAAAGCTTTTAAACATGCCTCATATTCCTTCCAATGCTCAGCACAAAAAATACCCAATGCTTATACATACCATACTTCCTATGACAAGCACAAAAAACCTTAAATCTTATATGTTACATACCACATTTTCCGAAATATTTAACCGTTATGTTTCTCATCTGTTGAAAAGCTGTTTTCCTCATTTCACACGTGTTAGCGTAATCTCTATTATCATCACCACATACTGGTATACTCTCAATACTGTCCCCGTAATTATCACACCTGTCAGGAATCTTACATGTACTGTTTATACCGTTACTCGCAGGAACACAAATAGCACCATAATGACAAGAAACTCCATCACATGGGTCCTTTTTACCTTCTGGAAACTTGTAGCACCCTTCAGTATAGGGCACCTTGCTAAATAACAGACTCAGGGTGAAGAAAACGGCATAGAATTGTTGTAAATTCCTCATTCTCTTACTTTTATCAGAAACTATATACATTTTAGAATTTTAAAAACCTTTCAACATCAACCACCATATCTTCAATAATGTACAGAATCCTATGTTTTCCTCAAATTTCACTGCCTGTCAATTCAGCTGGAATTAATTACCAAGTTTAAGTGCGATCTGTCAAGTCAATTTAAAGGAAAATCTTTCACATGAGTCTACTGGGGGCTGTGGATATGTAAACACGATGATCTGTAGAAATCTATAACAATAGTAGATATATCTCTCCAATGCTGTTATAATCCTCCCAGTAGGGATGTATGTTACAGGTTTACCATTTGTTTTATGGATTTCCTCAACTCTTTAGTATTAATTCATTTCCAGATAGTTTCTTCTTATATAGAACTAAGTTCTTAATTTGTTTCTAAGTTAATTACAACTGTACACAATTTATCCAATCAAATAGATTTATTTTTGCATGTTATTCTGAGGTCTATTAACTTTTAACTAAAATCAAACTCGTAAGAATCCATGTAATTAAACTTTCATGTGGCTGATTTCTGGTTTGCCGATGTTCTAACAATACTTAGTTTTTGCTGAACGCATCTGATGCTTAAAACCATTGCATTAACTACATAATCAATATATTTCTGCACTTTGATGTAAAATCCTTCATGAACGCTGACGATTCTACCGTAAAATGCCTATTAATCTGCTCCCGAAATGACAGCTTAATTCTAAATCAAAGCACCATTATGTAAAGCATTCATCTAACCCAGTATTTCATTGTGTAAATGTGTAAAATGAAACCCTGTGCTTTTTTAAAGCGACGATTTGTTAATGGATAGGATCAGCTTCAAATTCACTTCATTATTAGAAGATTTTTCCGATGAAATGCATTGAAAATTCAATACATTTTGATCAAATCAATTCTAATCCATCTTTAATGGTGATCGCAGTCTGAGCTAATTAGAAAATAACACTCAAGTTTAGCCTGACAATGAATCAATGAAAGTTCTTCCTTTTCTGCGTAATCTCTCTTCAGACAACACGTCTTGTACTAATTCTGCATGGCATAATAGTGAACTTTGACTTTTCTTGGTCATTAATTCTACATTATCCCACTAGTTTTCCCATAAGAGCAGTTTCTCTCCAGACGAATTCTTCCATTAGATTGTGTAAAAACACAATATATGACATGGTGCTTTGACGTTTCCCCTCGTCGGAAATCATAACCTAGGAACAATTATTTTATGGCTTTTATTCCGTGTTTTTATGGTATTGACATAAACCCTAATGGATATAGTCTGGCTGCCGTTAGATTGCTTTTACACCATGGACGATTCCTCAATACTTTAATGAATTTGTCAATGTTCCTTTTAACCAGAAGAATAACAATACATCATGTTTTGATTTTATTACTGAGCAAAGTAGATAAAAACTTTGCAGTTCTGAATAGATGAAAATCGCTGCAGTCTTTGGATTACAATAAGTACAAATGGCAATGCCAGTCGACCTTTATAGATATATTATGCATTACATTGCGTTTTGTATTTTTTTCCTTTAGAGTTTAGTACAGGTTTTGATTTCAATCTTTTTTAATTAATTTAAAAAGCTTTTAGTTGCAAAAATTGATTAAAATCATATCAATATTTTCAAATGCTCTATCAATATATAACAGCAAGTGTGGACACATATAAATGTAGCTCCATAAGAACTTGTGCCAGAAAGTAATATATAAAGACAAAGCAATCACTGTTAATCAATATAAACAACTTTTATAAAAACTGAGCATGAATTTAAGAAATAAACTTAATGTAACAATGAAGATATATCTTACTGGATTCATTTAGACCATATTTGTCTGACCTTTTTACCTTACAGTTAATAAACCTGAGATTGTCATAGAAACTAAGTATAATGGTCAAAACATTGAAATAAGTTCAAAACTATTTGCAAACAGACATGTACCAAATTAAGTATTGAACCATATAACAAACATGACACAAAGACTTAGGCATGATCATCTTTATTAAACTTATGTGTCAAATAACACACACGACACAAAGACTTAGGCATGATCATCTTTATTAAACTTATGTGCCAAGTAACACACACGACACAAAAACTTAGGCATGATCATCTTTATTAAACTTATGTGTCAAATAACACACACGACACAAAGACTTAGGCATGATCATCTTTATTAAACTTATGTGTCAAATAACACACACGACACAAAGACTTAGGCATGATCATCTTTATTAAACTTATGTGCCAAATAACACACACGACACAAAAACTTAGGCATGATCATCTTTATTAAACTTATGTGTCAAATAACACACACGACACAAAGACTTAGGCATGATCATCTTTATTAAACTTATGTGCCAAGTAACACACACGACACAAAGACTTAGGCATGATCATCTTTATTAAACTTATGTGCCAAGTAACACACACGACACAAAGACTTAGGCATGATCATCTTTATTAAACTTATGTGTCAAATAACACACACGACACAAAGATTTAGGCATGATCATCTTTATTAAACTTATGTGTCAAATAACACACACGACACAAAGACTTAGGCATGATCATCTTTATTAAACTTATGTGCCAAGTAACACACACGACACAAAGACTTAGGCATGATCATCTTTATTAAACTTATGTGCCAAGTAACACACACGACACAAAAACTTAGGCATGATCATCTTTATTAAACTTATGTGTCAAATAACACACACGACACAAAGACTTAGGCATGATCATCTTTATTAAACTTATGTGCCAAGTAACACACACGACACAAAAACTTAGGCATGATCATCTTTATTAAACTTATGTGTCAAATAACACACACGACACAAAGACTTAGGCATGATCATCTTTATTAAACTTATGTGCCAAATAACACACACGACACAAAGACTTAGGCATGATCATCTTTATTAAACTTATGTGTCAAATAACACACACGACACAAAGACTTAGGCATGATCATCTTTATTAAACTTATGTGTCAAATAACACACACACAAAGACTTAGGCATGATCATCTTTATTAAACTTATGTGCCAAATAACACACACGACACAAAGACTTAGGCATGATCATCTTTATTAAACTTATGTGCCAAATAACACACACGACACAAAGACTTAGGCATGATCATCTTTATTAAACTTATGTGTCAAATAACACACACGACACAAAGACTTAGGCATGATCATCTTTATTAAACTTATGTGCCAAATAACACACACGACACAAAGACTAATTAGGCATGATCATCTTTATTAAACTTATGTGCCAAATAACACACACGACACAAAGACTTAGGCATGATCATCTTTACTAAACTTATGTGTCAAATAACACACACGACACAAAGACTTAGGCATGATCATCTTTATTAAACTTATGTGCCAAGTAACACAAACGACACAAAGACTTAGGCATGATCATCTTTATTAAACTTATGTGTCAAATAACACACACGACACAAAGACTTAGGCATGATCATCTTTATTAAACTTATGTGTCAAATAACACACACGACACAAAGACTTAGGCATGATCATCTTTATTAAACTTATGTGCCAAATAACACACACGACACAAAGACTTAGGCATGATCATCTTTATTAAACTTATGTGTCAAATAACACACACGACACAAAGACTTAGGCATGATCATCTTTATTAAACTTATGTGCCAAGTAACACACACGACACAAAGACTTAGGCATGATCATCTTTATTAAACTTATGTGCCAAGTAACACACACGACACAAAAACTTAGGCATGATCATCTTTATTAAACTTATGTGTCAAATAACACACACGACACAAAGACTTAGGCATGATCATCTTTATTAAACTTATGTGCCAAGTAACACACACGACACAAAAACTTAGGCATGATCATCTTTATTAAACTTATGTGTCAAATAACACACACGACACAAAGACTTAGGCATGATCATCTTTATTAAACTTATGTGCCAAATAACACACACGACACAAAGACTTAGGCATGATCATCTTTATTAAACTTATGTGTCAAATAACACACACGACACAAAGACTTAGGCATGATCATCTTTATTAAACTTATGTGTCAAATAACACACACACAAAGACTTAGGCATGATCATCTTTATTAAACTTATGTGCCAAATAACACACACGACACAAAGACTTAGGCATGATCATCTTTATTAAACTTATGTGCCAAATAACACACACGACACAAAGACTTAGGCATGATCATCTTTATTAAACTTATGTGTCAAATAACACACACGACACAAAGACTTAGGCATGATCATCTTTATTAAACTTATGTGCCAAATAACACACACGACACAAAGACTAATTAGGCATGATCATCTTTATTAAACTTATGTGCCAAATAACACACACGACACAAAGACTTAGGCATGATCATCTTTACTAAACTTATGTGTCAAATAACACACACGACACAAAGACTTAGGCATGATCATCTTTATTAAACTTATGTGCCAAGTAACACACACGACACAAAGACTTAGGCATGATCATCTTTATTAAACTTATGTGTCAAATAACACACACGACACAAAGACTTAGGCATGATCATCTTTATTAAACTTATGTGTCAAATAACACACACGACACAAAGACTTAGGCATGATCATCTTTATTAAACTTATGTGCCAAATAACACACACGACACAAAGACTTAGGCATGATCATCTTTATTAAACTTATGTGCCAAATAACACAGATTCAGGACAATGACTTGCATGAACATCTTCCAATAAATAACAAATAGCATAAAATAAACTGAAAATGGACTGTTCACAAACCTAAACACATTATCATATACACAATTATACACTGTTGACACAGAGATGTGTCTAAATTGTCTCGTCTGTATACAATTTTAATAGATAAAAAATATATAATGGAAATACATGTACTTTAACAGATAAACTTTAACTAGGACACATGCTACAACCTAAAATTATCACTTCAGTTCAAATATTAAATCATTCCCTATTATTGAATCCAAAACAAATTCCCAAGGTCCATCTGATGGATGGAACTTAACTAAGATTCAAGCTATTACTAGACCAGCTTATTAGCCTTCAGCAATGCAGGCTAAAAGACTGAAATTATCAACAAATGGATAAGCTAAAAACAAATTGTTTACATTTTCCTTCAAATTAATTAAGGTATCAGAAAAATAAAACCCAAAGACAGTACAGCAACAAATGTAAGTCAAGGTCATCTTATTGTTTTGGAGGTCATCAACATTATGTAAAAATTCATTGATTGACTTGTGTTTAACATATCACACTCATAAATTAGCTATTTTGTGGTGGTCAGTTTTTATAGGTGAATGAAGCAGGTGCCTTGGAAGGAACGAAACACCTTTGGTAGGAATATTGACATAAATCAGGCCGTTAGTTTTCTCGTTTGAATTGTTTTACATTGTCATTTTGGGGCCTTTTATAGCTGACTATGCGGTAAGGGCTTTGCTCATTGTTGAAGGCTGTTTCAATGACCTATAGTTGTTTATTTAAGTGTCATTTTGGTATCTTGTGGAGAGTTGTCTCCTTGGGATTCATACCACATCCTCTTTCTTATAATCCTCGTCTATTAAGATGGGATTCAAATACACCTGCCTGTATGTAGGATATCAAGCTAACAATCTCAGTGGTTATCTGCTGGTGATACAGTGGTTGAACCAATTAGACCACTAGGCAACTGAGGCCACCTAATGTAAAGAAATGTAGGGTATACTTCAATGGGATATACACTAACAACAACAAGACCAAGGCATCTAAAAAGTAGTGCAAGAGACCTCTGGATTTTTATGAAATTATGTATGCATTTAGAGCTACTAAAGATACATATCTCAAATTAAAAATAATTCTTTTTCTGGCACTTTTCAATTGAATTTATACATTTATATCTATTAGTTCATAATTTAATATTTAGAGGCAGTTCAACAACTTCTAAATGTATATACTTCATAAAATACAAAAATTATCATTACCTCCCAAATTGAATTAACAATATTTGGTCAAAGAATAGTTTTTAATTATCAAGAAACTTATAAATAGCAACTATATTTCAATTATCCTCTCGACTATAAACAATTAAATACATCCATTAAACATTTGTCTTTTCTTTTATCTTTTTTTTTGGTTGAAAAATTGCATAGAACAATTTTTTAAACAAATATTCCTGGCATTAACATTCACAAAAAAGAAAAAGTGGACAAAACCAAATAAGAATTTCTATATATATACTCTTAAGTATCTTTATTTTAAACAGATATATAATAACATGTCAATATGATATATATGCATTTCATATTCAAATTCATCAGTCAATTCAATCTTATAGAAAGCTTTTATGAAAAATTGCTACAAATTATTAAAATAATAATAGCCCAAGTAAATTGGCATTTGACCTATAATGGTTTACCTTTTTTAAATTGTTATTTGGATGGAGAGTTGTCTCATTGGCACTCACACCATTTATCTATATATGGTTTACCTCAGTTTTTTCGTTAGCAATTTCCATTCTGTAGATATTAGCTGATATAATCTAACAGTTTTACTAAATTGACAAGCTGGTAGAAAACACAGTCTAATTTGATTGGAATAATATAACATACAATTTATCTTATCCAAAACATGGAAGTAAAGTTTTTTTCTTTCTCTTTTTCATTGATTATATTTACATTTAAACATATTAATAGTCACATATATATGAACGTCACCATGGCTGAGAGGTTAAAGTAGTTTATCTTCTGTGTCACAAGCCTGTCAACACGGAGGTTGTGAGTTAGAACCATGCATGTGGCTGATGAGTTTAATTTAAATATTAAAAGACAAATGTTGTTAGTTTTCCTGCCATAGGTAGCTAATTCTCTCTGGACACTCTTTAGTTTTCCTGCCATAGGTAACTAATTCTCTCTGGACACTCTTTAGTTTTCCTGCCATAGGTAGCTAGTTCTCTCTGGACACTCTTTAGTTTTCCTGCCATAAGTAGCTAGTTCTCTCTGGACACTCTTTAGTTTTCCTGCCATAGGTAGCTAGTTCTCTCTGGACACTCTTTAGTTTTCCTGCCATAGGTAGTAGTTCTCTCTGGACACTCTTTAGTTTTCCTGCCATAGGTAGCTAGTTCTCTCTGGACACTCTTTAGTTTTCCTGCCATAGGTAGCTAGTTCTCTCTGGACACTCTTTAGTTTTCCTGCCATAGGTAGCTAGTTCTCTCTGGACACTCTTTAGTTTTCCTGCCATAGGTAGCTAGTTCTCTCTGGACACTCTTTAGTTTTCCTGCCATATGTAGCTAGTTCTCTCTGGACACTCTTTAGTTTTCCTGCCATAAGTAGCTAGTTCTCTCTGGACACTCTTTAGTTTTCCTGCCATAGGTAGCTAGTTCTCTCTGGACACTCTGAGTTCATCCATCAATAAAAACTAATATAACAATCCAATATAAGCAATAGATCTGAATGTTGGGTTATACACAAACTAACAAACAATCAATAGAGCTGGTAGTAGCATGGAACACCAACAACCAACCAATCAATATATAGAGCTGGTAGTAGCATGGAACACCAACAACCAACCAATCAATATATAGAGCTGGTAGTAGCATGGAACACCAACAACCAACCAATCAATATATAGAGCTGGTAGTAGCATGGAACACCAACAACCAATAAATCAATATATAGAGCTGGTAGTAGCATGGAACACCAACAACAAATCAATCAATATATAGAGCTAAAAGTGGCAAGGAACACCAACCAACAAATCAATCAATATATATAGACCTGAAAGTGGCATAGAACACAAACAACCAACCAATCAATACATAGAGCTGAAAATGGCATAGAACACAAACAACTAACCAATCAATATATAGAGCTGAAAGTGGCATGGAACACCAACAACTTACCAATCAATATATAGAGCTGGTAGTAGCATGGAACACAAACAACCAACCAATCAATATATAGAGCTGGTAGTAGCATGGAACACCAACAACAAATCAATCAATATATAGAGCTGAAAGTGGCATAGAACACAAACAACTTACCAATCAATATATAGAGCTAGTAGTAGCATGGAACACTAACAACCAACCAATCAATATATAGAGCTGGTAGTAGCATGGAACACAAACAACCAACCAATCAATATATAGAGCTGGTAGTAGCATGGAACACCAACAACCAACAAATCAATATATAGAGCTGGTAGTAGCATGGAACGCCAACAACAAATCAATCAATATATAGAGCTAAAAGTGGCAAGGAACACCAACCAACAAATCAATCAATATATAGACCTGAAAGTGGCATAGAACACAAACAACCAACCAATCAATACATAGAACTGAAAATGGCATAGAACACAAACAACTAACCAATCAATATATAGAGCTGAAAGTGGCATGGAACACCAAGAACTTACCAATCAATATATAGAGCTGGTAGTAGCATGGAACACAAACAACAAATCAATCCATATATAGAGCTAAAAGTGGCATAAAACACAAACAACTAACCAATCAATATATACAGCTGAAAGTGGCATAGAACACAAACAACTAACAATCAATATATAGAGCTAAAAGTGGCATAGAACACAAACAACCAACCAATCAATATATAGAGCTGAAAGTGGCATAGAACACAAACAACTTACCAATCAATATATAGAGCTGAAAGTGGCCTAGAACACCAACAACTTACCAATCAATATATAGAGCTGAAAGTGGCATAGAACACAAACAACTAACCAATCAATATATAGAACTGAAAGTGGCATGGAACACCAACAACTAACCAATCAATTTATAGAGCTGAAAATGGCATAGAACACAAACAACTAACCAATCAATATATAGAGCTGAAAGTGGCATAGAACACAAACAACTTACCAATCAATACATAGAGCTAGTAGTAGCATGGAACACAAACAACTAACCAATCAATATTTAGAGCTGGTAGTAGCATGGAACATTAACAACAAATCAATCAATATGTAGAGCTAAAAGTGGCAAGGAACACCAACCAACAAATCAATCAATGTATAGAGCTGAAAGTGGCATAGAACACAAACAACTAACCAATCAATATATAGAGCTGAAAGTGGCATGGAACACCAACAACTTACAAATCAATATATAGAGCTGGTAGTAGCATGGAACACAAACAACCAACCAATCAATATATAGAGCTGGCAGTAGCATGGAACACCAACAACAAATCAATCAATATATAGAGCTGAAAGTGGCATAGAACACAAACAACTTACCAATCAATATATAGAGCTAGTAGTAGCATGGAACACTAACAACCAACCAATCAATATATAGAGCTGGTAGTAGCATGGAACACCAACAACCAACCAATCAATATATAGAGCTGGTAGTAGCATGGAACACCAACAACCAACCAATCAATATATAGAGCTGGTAGTAGCATGGAACACCAACAACCAACGAATCAATATATAGAGCTGGTAGTAGCATGGAACACCAACAACAAATCAATCAATATATAGAGCTAAAAGTGGCAAGGAACACCAACCAACAAATCAATCAATATATAGACCTGAAAGTGGCATAGAACACAAACAACCAACCAATCAATACATAGAACTGAAAATGGCATAGAACACAAACAACTAACCAATCAATATATAGAGCTGAAAGTGGCATGGAACACCAAGAACTTACCAATCAATATATAGAGCTGGTAGTAGCATGGAACACAAACAACAAATCAATCAATATATAGAGCTAAAAGTGGCATAGAACACACACAACTAACCAATCAATATATACAGCTGAAAGTGGCATAGAACACAAACAACTAACCAATCAATATATAGAGCTAAAAGTGGCATAGAACACAAACAACCAACCAATCAATATATAGAGCTGAAAGTGGCATAGAACACAAACAACTAACCAATCAATATATAGAGCTGAAAGTGGCCTAGAACACCAACAACTTACCAATCAATATATAGAGCTGAAAGTGGCATAGAACACAAATAACTAACCAATCAATATATAGAACTGAAAGTGGCATGGAACACCAACAACTAACCAATCAATTTATAGAGCTGAAAGTGGTATAGAACACAAACAACTAACCAATCAATATATAGAGCTGAAAGTGGCATAGAACACAAACAACTTACCAATCAATATATAGAGCTAGTAGTAGCATGGAACACAAACAACTAACCAATCAATATTTAGAGCTGGTAGTAGCATGGAACATTAACAACAAATCAATCAATATGTAGAGCTAAAAGTGGCAAGGAACACCAACCAACAAATCAATCAATGTATAGAGCTGAAAGTGGCATAGAACACAAACAACCAACCAATCAATATATAGAGCTGAAAGTGGCATGGAACACCAACAACAAACCAATCAATATAAAGAGCTGAAAGTGGCATAGAACACAAACAACTAACCAATCAATTTATAGAGCTGAAAGTGGCATAGAACACAAACAACTAACCAATCAATTTATAGAGCTGAAAGTGGCATAGAACACAAACAACTAACCAATCAATTTATAGAGCTGAAAGTGGCATTGAACACAAACAACTAACTAATCAATTCATAGAGCTGAAAGTGGCATAGAACACAAACAACTAACCAATCAATATATAGAGCTGAAAGTGGCATAGAACACCAACAACAAATCAATCAATATAAAGAGCTAAAAGTGGCATAGAACACAAACAACCAACCAATCAATATATAGAACTGGTAGTGGCATGGAACACCAACAACAAACCAATCAATATATAGAGCTAAAAGTGACAAGGAACACCAACAACCAACCAATCAATATATAGAGCTGAAAGTAGCATAGAACAAACAACAAATCAATCAATATATAGAGCTGAAAGTGGCAAGGAACACAAACCAACAAATCAATCAATATTGTTACGGAATGAAATCGCCTTTAAATTGTAGCCAACAAAAGACACAAATCAATAATAAAATTTAACAATATTTATTATACAAAAGTTTACAAGAAGTATTACACAAATATTACTGTCAACTTAACTGTCAAAATATGAGTCCAATCTTTTATCTTTATCTGTATCCGGAAATCTTTCGGAATCCAATCTGAATATTACGTTCACTTCTAAGGTCACAATGCAGTATGATGTTGTTTGCAGAATAAAAATGTCAATCCAAATGCTATGAATATTAATGTCTATCGATGTCTAAGTCCAAATCCAAGAGTGTGTCTCCAACTCTAGTGTCTGTATATATATAATTGTCAAGGAAAGTTCTAGAACACTCTATAATGGAACATCCTAGAAAGTTACAACGGAAGTTTCTAGTAAAAGGTAGAAGTTTATATAACGCATCTTTTATTAGGATCATTCTGGAAAGTTCCAATCATTCTGTAATTGTTCCAGTGATTTCTAAACTGCACAGTTCTAAGATTTTTCTGTAAACAACTATCAGGCCACATAACACAAATCAGGCCAACATAAATAAATACAATAATTACAATATCATAACAATATATAGAGCTGGTAGTAGCATGGAACACCAACCAACAAATCAATCAATATATAGAGCTGAAAGTGGCATAAACACAAACAACAAATCAATCTATATATATACAATCAGTCATGTATATGATCTTAAAATTTTCTAATTGGGTTCTTAATCTAATTCCTTAATTCTGCCATTTTTGTCCTGAGTGTGAATTTTCATTTTTGCGGGAGACGTTAATGCACATCAGCCTTGCTTACTCCTGAAGGAGTTCATGCGATTCCCTCAGGTCATTGCTCTTTATCAATAACATTCAAAATGGATTTATATTTTTTTAACCATGGAAAACTAATGTTGCATCTTATCAAACATATACCATGCTATTATTACGTTATAAACAATAGTTTTCCTCAGATGAGTAAATTGTTTCACCTGTATTACTAGTGCTGATGGATTATCAGTCCCCATGGATATTAATTAAAGTCACTTAGTCAGTGCTTCTACAAAACTATGATTTATTACATAATTTTGATACATTTTCTATTGGTAATTTTCCTAAAAACAGTATCATACAAATATCAGCATTTGATATCATGTTACTTATTTTCAAACTGTAGACTCAAAATACTTAATACTATCATATAGATCATAACCATCACCCCTGCATCAGATCTGAGGGCTCAGTGGTCTCCCTTAGATGACAGAATGGAGTAATCTAGTACTCAAGCTATCACTAGAGAATGTACCATATTTATAACACATCCTCCTAGAATCTTCATGCTTGTGTGAATCTATATGACACCTCTTCTGGGAAAACTAATGGAATCATCTTTCATTTTAACCACTATTTTAAAATTCTTTTGACAAAGTAATAAGATATACTATCATAAATTTTTAATTCAAACATTAGGCTTGCATCAAACTTCATAAATAATTCAGCTTAACTGTTCTATTAACAAGAAAAATGAAATATCAGATTAAATAACCTTATGATAATGGGACATAGCTCTGTTACTCTGTAAACCTTCAATAAAGAGAAATAACTTTATAATAATGGGACATAACTCTGTAAACCATCAATATAGATAAATAACTTTATAATAACGGGACATAACTCTGTAAACCTTCAATATCAATAAATAAAACTTATTGAATTGTCTCCCTTAGTATGATGCTAAACTATAATATGTATTGATTTTGAATAAATATCAGTCAGTTATTAATTACATTAAGAAGTATGTTGCTGAAGCTGATAACATTAAATTCTTTAGATTTATATTGCTTGTTTAATATTTTATTTAAAAAAAAATAACAATTTACGCTTAAAGTACAAAAGTTTTTACTAATCTGAAAACATATTTTTTCTGCCTCTCTTTAGTTATATTACCCTCAAGATACTTATTTCATTCCAAAATTATTAGTTATATACTCCTAAAATTGTTCATATCTCCCAATCAATTTCTTTAGATATTATTTTTTTGTAAATTGTGTATATCTAAAAAAATATCTTTCATTCCCTAAGAGGCTCTCCAGTATAGATGATTTCAATGTATATAAGCAATTAATAAACCTATACATGATAGTCAATACTAGATGGCAGATTATAAATAATGCAATCTGTAAGCTATATAAACACACCAGTCAATTTTTGCTGACATTTTAGACATTTATGATATAAACCACCAGCAGTGCTGTAGAAAACTATATAAACACACAGTCAATATTTTCTGACATTTATGATATAAACCACCATCAGCACTGTAGACAAACTGTATGATGTAACAGTACTTCATAGTAATTAGTCTCATAGGAACCATTATCATAAACCATACAAAAGATACTCCATTTATAAATGTCCAATAGTACCCTTATGTTTGATAAATCCTAGAATTCTCTCTCTATGGACAACAGATTATATGTAATATCCTTATCAGGTCTTGCTTGAACAGTAACATATTCCCCAAATACTGATTTAGACTTTATTATATTGTACTTTCTATAATAACATTGTGAGACATTGTAAATTGGATAGTTTATGTCATATAGATATAAATAATAAATAATGGAGTGGTATGATTGATGGCTATGGATACCCTTTCCATCAAACTTATTAAATCTCCAGAACACTTAAGACAAACAACTCCAAAAGTCCAAATAACAGCCCAAAATACAGACTTTTAGCGATACTTTAATGTAAGGCTATCATTAGAGGTACTTTGTTAAAGAGCATATAACAATACAGTAGCAATAGCAGATAATATAACATCCAAATTTAATGGTTTTATTTGCTAATGATAAAACTCTCAGAAAAATGGCTAAAGTGATGCTGGCATTGCATTATGGTGCTACCACAGTAGATTAGTGTGCTAGAATAGACTACATAGATCTATATAAGTAGATGTGTTTACAAGTCCCAATGAAACAACTCTCCATCTAAGTCACAACTTGTAAAGTCTTCAACACGGAGCCTTGGCTCAAACTGAACAGCAAGCTATACAGGTCCCAAAAATTGTTTAGTGTAAACTATTCAAATGTGAAAAACAAAGGTATAATCTATATAAATAACTAGAATAGTTATCAAAGGTACCAGGATTATAATTTAGTACGCCAGACGCGTGTTTCGTCTACATAAGACTCATCAGTGACGCTCATATCAAAATATTTATAATAAAGAAACACTTATCAACCACATCAACTGAACATCAGGTTCCTGACTTAGGACAGGTGCAAACAAATGCATGTTTCTAGAGACCACATTGCTTACTCATACAAGGCACAAGGCACTCAGAATTTTAATAAAAATATGCAACAAAGGAAAAGTGTCTTATGCTAAATATTGACCTCACAGAATTCAATAAGGGAAGCTTTATATTAAACTTACATTCAATAAAGGATGTGTAATATAGAACTTACCACATTCAATAAAGCAGTTATCTTCCTGCATCCATGAGTCTCCACAGTAACGTCCACTAGGTGATGGTGCTGGATTCTTACAGTCTCTAAACCTTCTCTTCTTCCCTGCTCCACAAGATACAGAACAAGGGGACCAGTCTCCCCATGAACTCCATCCTCCATGAACTGGTTCTAAACAAATATGGTATTAAAAACTTCAATAAATTCAAAGATATAATACTGTAAATTCGGAAATCATTGCGTGCATTGATTATTTCAGACTAAAATGCGATTTAAATTTTTGCGATATTGAGAAATAATCCTCTTTAGTTCATATGAAAATTCGAAATGCGGGTTTAAATTATTGCGATTGTAACCTTGTCGCATTTTCGCAATAATATAAATGCTCCGGACCATATGAGTATTTGGAGCATACGTGTATGGTCATGACCATATGCATATACTCGTTTGGTAATCAACAGGCCAGACCATATGAGTATTTGGACCATATAGGTATCTTTTTCCAATATATTACAAACGTTTCAAAAATACAATAAACTTTATCTAAAAAAGAATGAAGGCTACTTGAAAATGTTATAATTTTATAATTCAAAGGCTAAATAAAAACTTTATATTGATGCCAAAGTTAGTCTATTACAGAGTTTTAAAACAGAACCATAAAGATTTCAAAAATCAAGTTCTATCAATTAATCATACCTTTTCCTTTACATTCACCAGGGTGCTTGTTCTTAATTCTTCGCTGTTCTTTACAACTTGACCGTTCCAGATGACATTGTGTCCTGTACGTCATACCATCATCCCCACAGACAGGGGTGTGGTCATTAGGACAGGGATGGAGAGGACATCTACAGGCTGGACCATTGCTGACTTTGTCTATGTAACATTCCCCATAGAATGCACAGAAATAGTTTCCACAGGAGGCTAAAAGAATAAAAATTGACATATATATATTTTTTTACACTTCCAGTAATTGGCATTTATGAAAGTTTATTTACTTTTCTGTCAGCACTCCTGTTTTCTAATATGTCCACTGGATCAGAAACAGTATAAAAACAAATTTAACACATATTTTGATTTGGTTAATCTTTAGTCTGTGCTTAAAGAAATCTAATATTACAATAGGAATATCAAATCTCAATTATGATTATAATTTTTCTCTGTCGTGCTGTCTCACATTTCTATATCTTAGGGCCTTTTATAGCTTTCTATATATTACCGGATTTGGCTTATTCTTTTAAGGCCATTATATCTGTGTCTTCAGTTAAGTTTCTTACATCTTTGGTCTTAGGATGAATAGTTATATCCTTAGCAATCATACCATATTTCCTTATTTTCATTCTAGACTTAGTAAACTTTTAAATTAAACTTAATACTGAAGCTTCGACCATCAATATACATTTTCTGAACTTGACTCTTGTAAAATAGCATTTGCCAAAAAAATTGGAAAAAAAGACTTCATTTAAGGTTAAATATGAATATTTAGTCTCAGAGTGAATACATATTATTTAGGACATAGGTAAAGACCCTCACTTACATAATACACCAATTTTTATGACATATTTATCTATCTAACAAAAGAATTATTTGTTAAGTAAACCTCAGAAATATAAGCTCATATAGAATTAACATCTTGCAAGGGAAGAAATTCTATCCTTTACATGACTTACAAATATTACGCTAAAATTTAGTAGTAATTTTTTTTTAAATCGTGATAGACCAACGAAAGACCTTCCCTGACATATTATTGACGTTTTGAGATGTTTATATGATGGATTAGATTTCCTACTCATCGACTTATAAGATTCTCTGTTTACTGTTGGTTATTAAATCTACGGTCTCATTTAATACAGATAGTATTCTGGTCTAAATATGGCATTTTAATTATTCAAATGTTTAATGATGCAGTGCCATTATATCTATATGAGTCACTTAAAAAATAAGAGAATTTTGCACTGTAAATATATAGTCTGATATATGTCAAAAATGATTGTAAGCTTAGTATTTAGTCTGCTTACTATAAAGCCCGTCAATTGTATTACATAATACAATAAATGTACCTTGCTTATAATACTACCATTTGCATGTTTTTTATATATGTTGGAGAACATTCAATAATAACTTCTTGTTCATTCTAACATATTCAATTCTTCATCCAAATTATTTAGAAGATAACAGTGTATTGTATTTTAAGCTCTGATCACTTCAATTGGTAATTTGATGGTCGCAAATTCTAAGTTTTTTTTGTGACATGTTAGTGGAGCCAATAAACTGAAAATTTACAACCATCAAACCACCAATACACTGTATTTTTATCTCCTTTCTATAATGAAACTGACAGAAAACAACCTCCAAACAAACATTTAAAGTCTTTCATACATCATCTAAGATGGCATATGTATACATTTTCGTAGCATCAAGTATGAATTGATGCCATGAAATTGGTGATGTTATCCAATCAAACAGAAGAAATTGGTGATGTTATCCAATCAAAATGAAGAAATTGGTGATGTTATCCAATCAAAATGAAGAATTGGTGATTTTATCCAATCAAAAGGAACGTAACAAACTATATTGCATTAGAATTAAATATAACTGCTGCAACAAATGCTGTTGTTGAATGATCATGCTAGATATCATGTAGACAGAGATCACACAAAAGTAAAAAAGTTAGTTTTGGTTTTTGAATAAGATCAAAAATTAAATGAAAAATTAAATAATCTAGTCTCTTTATAATCTTTCATGGTCCCCAAAAGTATGGAGGGAAAAGCATTGAAATTGTAGATATGAAAATATGAATAAAATATAACACTCAAAACACAGACAACAAATTTACTGTGTACACACAACAATTTTGTCTGAGGTTTAAACTCTTAGAATAATAAAATGTTTTTAAATAGCTATAAATTTACAGTTAAGAGGACTAAACAGCCACCAATTTATGTCCAATTTATGTCTACTTTTTATCATCCTAAACATTATGCTGTGAGAAACAGTAACAGATTATGTAACCATACAAGAACATCTTCTACTTTGATAGCTTTGGTAAATTAGGTTCCTAAACAAAATCAGAGACATATAATACAGCTCTGACAGAATTAACCTTTGAAAATAATGTTATTGGTTATATAAATTCAAATATGTAATCCTTTATGAGGTAATTCAAAGACAATTAATGTCTTCATTTTCTACTTTATAGAATTTTTGTGCAAGTCATTTAAGGTACCATACAATATGAAGACTGCACATTTTTTTCAATCCCATTTATTCAAAATCATATATCTACTTTTAAAAAGACTTTTATGATTTGAGTACTCCATTATTCTTAGAACCGATAGGCAAATAAACATAATAAAAGGCTCTAAATATGTCAAATTTGATCATTTCTATACCCCTATCACACTAGGACTACATTTCTGCTATGACCTCAAAAATTACCAAAAAGATTTTGAGGTTGTTGTAAGATGGTCAGGGTGAGGACGTGCAATGGGCTTCATGATGGTTGAGATCCTAGCCAACCAAATTAAAACGTGCTCAAAACATTCTTAGAAAAATTGTGACCAAAACAAGTTGTAGTAAACAATAGAAGGGTCAATACCCTTTGTAGAGGTCAAATTCTTCCAGAGACAAGCTGTGCAGATATTCAAGATATTAAGCGTAAATGTAACTTATTACTATTTCCATAAAGAAATAAATCATAGGTTGGCGGCATATTTATGTTCCAGTATATTTCAAAATAAGAAAATTCCATCTACCGAAACCCAAAGCACAGAGATCAGCAATGAATTACCATTTCCAGAAAGCCATTTGTTTAACAAATTAAGATAATTTACTTTCCAGAGGAATCCATGATTTCCATATATATAATGTAAATAAAGCCTCCTGACAAAGACTACAATTAAATTGTGTCTACTGTCTAAGAAACACCATTATGTATAAGAAAATTGCATTAATATCATAATTCTAATTTGTATACATATCTCAGATTTATTTTAGATGCAGTTATACTTTCCAAGAAGAAACTGACAAAATAGTTGCTTTCAAAAGGTATAGGGAAATTTGAGTGGTATTTATTCACAAATCTTAAAATTTACTTTTTTCTAATTAAATAACACTGTTCAAGAAACTTGAATTTTAAGCAATTTTGGCACGAGTTTTGTGTAATTTTATTTTAGGTAACCATTTTTAAGTAGGAAAATTTTGATTGAGACCAATATTATATCGATCACCAATAATTCTTAAAAATGTTCAACACTTATTGTAAATCAAAATAAAAAAAACATTGAATTTCAAAAGTGAGCGCTCGATCAGACTCGAAAAATTGTTTGAAAGATAAAAGTGAGCACTTTAAAGTTATATTCAAGCTCAGAACATGCCAATAGCAGTTGAGTAAACTTAAATGACAATGGGGATAATATCTCTAATGGGTACAAAAACATTTATAAATGTAAATAAAATCTCTCAATCTTTGATATTGGACATGCTGGTATTTCAATGTATTGACTAACAATTTCCATTTGTTATTTTTAAAAAGAATTAAATGATGGCCAATAACTGTAATTTTTATAGATCAATTTCATTTCAGGAAAACTGGATTTTAATGGCATTATTTCATTGACTGTAATTTTTGCAAAAGTCATGTGATTTTAAATAGTATGATTTCAAAGAAAAATAAATTATATTTCATACAATGCAAATTACTCTGTGAAATGTTTTTCTTTATGATTTTTTTCTTTACTGCATGTGATTTACGAAGCAACATCAAAAAGTTCACCCATCATGATTTCATAGATTATTCAAAAGTTTAATTCCCAGAAATACAATGATGATCAAAGAATCTGACTGCATTGAAATTGAAAAATAAAATAAAAATGCACTAAACACACCTTTCTGAAATCAGATCTACAATAAGATTTTTTAAACGTCTCAAAGGGAACCAAACTCATTTTAACTTTCATGATTTTACAATTGATTGATTTAGAAATGTTATACCCCATTTAATTGATGTGAAAGCATTATAGTATTGATAGATCAACATTAATGATAATGCACTGATTATAAACTACATGTATTACAATACGTGATGACATTTTCATTTAATAATAATCTAAATTCAAGTTTTATAGTTTTTCTTCAACTTAATAAACGTCAAGGATAAATCAATATAATTGAAAAAATCTTCATAAGCAAACAAAAATCAGATCATATAAACATTATCTTGTCAATTTTAGCTATATTCCAACCAGCTCAATAGGACAGTTTTTCATAATAAATCCTATCACTGTTTGATCCATGTGAACTATCAATTGGCTTTATCTTTTTTAAAAAAATGCTATAAAACTTGATAGCCAAACCACAAACACATATTTAGAATACTTCAATGTTTGTTTAATCAGTTTATTAAGTGCCTATGATAATTAACATTGTTACTTAATTGCCAATTATTTTACAATTGTTTCACTGAAGGACATCAAAGCTAAAAAATATTTAAATAATTTCAGGCCTTGTAGTTATATTGGCTTTTCAACTGAACAACTGGAATGCAGCCAAGAATCAAACAAAATCAGGAGCATATGTAATTCAGTGGTTGTCATTTGTTGCTATATATATCAAATGCGATTTTTGTTTTTGTTTTGTCCATAAATAGATATCGACTTCAGGGTATTCTGTTTTGAATTGTTTTATATTTGTCCTTTCAAAGCCTTAAATGTTAAAGCTTACTGTGCTTTCCTCATTCTTGAAGGCTTCACAGTGACAGGTTATAGTTTGATTTACAAAACAAAGAATGAAAAACTGATATTATATACAGCAAAAACAACAACCACTGCCTGACTAATGAGACATACACATACAAAATGTGGCAGGGTTGAACATATTTGCACTGGCACTCAACACTCCCTCCTTGGATAATGGTATTAGTTAGCACAACCTAAAAACAAACTATAAAAAATATATAGATATAAGAAGATGTGGTATGAGTGCCAATGAGACAACTCTCCATCAAAGTCATAATTTGTGAAAGCCAAACAGCAAGCTATAAAGGGCCCCAAAAAATATCTAGTGTAAAACCATTCAAACTGGAAAACCACTCAGGTCTAATCTATATAAAAAACAGAAACTAGAAAAAGTTATTAACCACATCAACAAATGACAACCATTGAACATCAGGTTTCTGGCTTAGGACAGGTACAAACAGCGAAATGCAGCAGGTTTAAACATTTTAATAGGTACCAACATTCACCCTTACCTAGAACAATAGTGTAAAATCACAACATAGAAAGACATACTATAAAATATCTATTGAAATAGCTTAACTCAATGTATAGGTCTGTAAGTGGTCAAGTTCCTGATTGTTAGATTGCTGTACAATTGATGTTTACATGACAAATGCTTTTAAATCATAACAATTTATACTACGACTTGCAAATTATATAACTCTATTCTAATCAAAAGAACAACTAAATACTGAATTCTATTTCATTGTGGTTTCTATGAACCAGACTATTTGAGACAATTAAACTTTTTATCATGTTAGGAATCTTGGCACCAATACTTTGAGTACATATCATGAGCTCATTGTTGGTTTTCTGTGCTATACCATAATATATTCTGACAACTGTCCTTGGCATTCTAGATTGAAGAGATTATACCACAAAGAAGACAAAGAGATTCTATATAACAACATCAGGAAATCTGTATGGATTTACTAGCAGGTAAAAAAAAAAGAACACATGCATTATACATCTAAAACCTTTTATTATATTCGAAATTGTCAAAACTAATTCTTAAAACCATATTGAATGACAGGACAAATTTCTATAAAATTGAAATGCCATACTGAAAATAAATTCTGGGTATTAGCACGGATATTGCTTTTTAAAATATTCATGAATATTTGCCCTGGGATATCATTCCATCTCTTTCCAATAGTTACAAAAGTACGTTTGTTTATCTATACTTTCCATTTATTCATGGAATACTCTGTACTTAAACTAGGAGGATTAAGATTGCAATAAAACGTCCAAGCACAAAAACAGAAGTTAAATAAAACTCCTTGTCAATTCATTAGTTAGAATGTGGCTTTCAATTTACTATCATGGAATACATAATTACTAATCAGTAAAAAAAAAAAAAAACAGGAATGATGTCAATTTTTTTAATTGCTAAAAAAGCAATCACCAAAAATGAAAAAAAAGAAGATGTGGGAATAATTTTAACAACATGTACAAAATGAGTGATATAAAAATTTGACTTTATTTGATAATTATTTCATTGGTAATCATACCCCATCTCCTTATCTTTATATGAAAGGCAACGTGACTTTTTTCTTCATTTTTTGGGTGGAGAGGGTTCAAAAATTCCTGGCAAATATGAAATCATTTTTAAATCAAGGAATAATATAATCTCACTTATGCAAAGCTCTGCGATTTCTGGTAGTCAGCTTTGGCTAAACTCTTCGTCTTTTCTTATTTGTATACTCATAAGTTTTTATTGAGTTTTGAATTTTAAAAGATTTTGGCCTTAAAAGCTGAATTATTGTCAAAGTGTACTGTTTATCTAGTACATGTACAGTAAAATTGGAACTGTAAATGTTATAATATACAATACACACATCTTTAAGATGTGCTATTATAATAAATTAAAAGCTTTAAAAATATATATATATATGTTATAGTCAATGAAATGCTTAGTAAATCCTCCAATGCTTTCAAAATCAATTCCCTCTAACCGTTTCTTTTAACTTAATTGATATGTAAAAAAAATGTATTTTTTTCTCATTTTCATTTGGTGAATAAAAATTAAATAGCTGGGATTTTTCTGATTAATGACATTAATATTTCAGGCTAAACTTTCCAATCTATAAAGATCTGGTTCATCTCAGATAATAGGGAAATTAGAACCAATAATGGCCCTGGAGGCAAAACATAAATAATCACAAAATGGTGGCTGCTTTTTTCGTTTCAAGTTAAATATGAATAAAAAATCCATATACACATTGAGACAATCACTGGAAATTTAAAGATAAGGAGATGTGGTTTGATTGCCAAAGAGACAACTGTGAACCAAAGACAAAGCACATGGATATGAACAACCACCCTGGAGTTGACATGCCATTTCTTTTCTTTTTGATATAAAAAGTTCCTTTTTAAATTACCTTTAAATTCTCTAAAAACAGTTTTAAAGCCCCTCTTTTTCAACTTGATATAGATGCCAAAAAATGAATAGAATCTGTAAAACCAGGTTAAAGCCTATATATAAAGAAATTAAAACCGACAAAACTGTATAATAATTACATTTGCAAAAGAGGGACGAAAGATACCAGAGGGACAGTTAAACTGATAAATAAAATAAAACTGATAACGCCATGGCTAAAAATGAAAAGGACAAACAGACAAACAAAACACATGAAACAACATAGAAAACTAAAGAATAAACAACATGAACCCTACCAAAATCTAGGGGTGATCTCAGGTGCTCCGGAAGGGTAAGCAGATCCTGCTCCACATGTGGCACCCGTCGCGTTGCTAATGAGATAACAAATCCTGTAAATAGTCTAATTCGGTAGGTCACATTCATGAAAGGGAAGGGGATTTTAGTTACGATGTAAGGAACATATCCGATATCATTTAGGAAACGGTTATTCCACAACGGTCAACCAACTTGTGATGGCGTCCGTAAAATTTATGAAGAGATGATTTCAACTTCTCCATTTGGAACTCTTGATTTAATAGCTTCCCAAGTGAGCAACAACCCTCTATCAAGAAAATCATGATAGGAAATACAAGCACCGGAATATCTTATCAATTGGGAGATATATACACTGTATGCAGGTGCTGCTGGAATGTTGCTACTTAGAAATGGAAAGTTCACAATTGGAAAGCTGAAATCATCTCTTTTATATAAAGTTTTGTTTTCAACCGACCCTCATTGTCAATTTCTAGATGTAAGTCAAGATATGAGGCCGACTTAACTGTATCTGTTGTATCCTTAATCTTTAGTTCAATGGGATAGATGCATTCGACATAGTCACCAAATTTTGAATTATTTAGTGAAAGAACATCATCTATATAGGGGAAAGTAGAGTTAAAGGATATTGCTAACTTCTTATCTTTCTTCCTAAGAAGTTCCTGTATAAAGTCAGCCTCATAATAAAGAGACAAGTCGGCAAGAAGAGGGGCACAATTCATTGCAAGTCCTTCGCTAATCTTCCTCTCTAAGGAATGACCAGTTCGTAGTAATCGTTTTCATCAGTCCACTTTGATTACTTCTATTTAAGATCAATTTCGCAACTAATTAACAGAAATCTCTAGACATCAGAAAATCTCCCATTTATTCATTTCCTAATGGTCACTTGATATGTCAATGCCAATACTGTTAAAAGGTCAAGTAAAGAGCGTAAATAATTCAATGGACAGCATGTTTCTCTGCAGTAATTTTCTAATGACAGATTTTTTTAGTTTTAAATGTTAAAATTCTCAACTAAATTTTAATAAATTGCTTCGCCAAGTGCAGCTGGATACAGCTGCATAGGTCCAACCTTGAACAGTTAGGGCAAAAACAGACACATTATATTCCGGCTTGATACAGGTCTGAATTTGGATTCACGGTTATTAAATATTTGACACATTAAAGGTCACAGAATAAATGTAGTCATGGAAATGGAATGGGACACAAACTAACAATCTCAAGAGTTGAAAGGTTAGTGATAAAGTACGTTGAACTACATAGACCACTGTGTTACCCAGCCCCCTTAGACTGAAAGGTTAGTGGTCAAGTAGTTGAACTACATAGACCACTGTGTCACCCAGGCCCATAAACTGAAAGGTGAGACCATTGAACTGGTTCATCACAAAATAAAACTCATAAGAGAATTCCAAACTCTGCTGAGAAATTATCCACAGAACAATTTACAGTCACCACATCTCCTATTAGATCTCCAAGCAACTTCAAGATGACCATACAATATTAATCACTAATTTGCCTTCTGACTGAGATCATTTGTGCACTCTTGCTAATGGCTACTCAGAATCATTACATGTACCTTTGTTGACCTTAAAATGACCTAACGTCACCATAGTAGACAACAATTACACCAGAAGTGTGAAATTCATTAACAGAGAGAAACAAACACAGCTTGATCAACATCTACTGAGACAACCATGAAGATTAAAAGTTGTCACATCAATATCACATCATACAAATGTCATAATCTATTGGGTCTAGCAAGATATCCTTCCAATCAAATAAACGTAATAATATATTGAGTCTAGTATATTACCACTGACCAGCACAAAAAATTAAAACAACTTGATGAAGGTACCCGTAGTAATGCTCTTTCAACTGTCAGCAGTGGATCGGTCATTTTCAGCTACCGTACGTAAGACTCAAATTGGTTAAAAAAAGTGATAAGTCAAAATATCCTTATCGTAATTTGTCAGAGACCATGGAGACAGAGGTCTAAAATAATTTTCATTACAATCATTTCATAAATAGATAGCATGATTTTTTTTATCGTCTAAAAGAAAGTATGTGTATGTGCATTTTAACGTCATTCACCAAAAATTAATTAACATCATTTGGCAAGAATTGTTTCCGTTATTAAATTGTCATGAAGGTACCCTAATTACGACCCTCATTTATATATTTTATCCGAACACTTTTCTGGATTTATCTTCATCAGAAAAACTCAAAGCCGATTTTTTGAAAGCCAAGGATGTAAGAGAAACAAAACAATTTATCAACATCAGAGCAGATTATATACAACCAAAATGGACCTAAAATACTAGATAACTTGCATAACATTTATTTAATATTCGTTTTTAGTTTGTTGTAATAAAACATACTTTTTTTAAACATTTGAGCACATGTCTCGAGACTTCCAGTTCAGTTTATAAGTACCAGGAGTAAAACAAAATGACAACCTTCAGGAAGTAATTAAAAAAACTTTTATCATTAAATGTATACATCAGAATTATATGGTTGTGATATAACATCCAAGTTATTATTCCTCAGTATCTATAATTCTCAATGATATATAGTTAATTGCGATAGTAGTTTTCCTATTTCAACACGATTCTGGAATATTTACAATACATAACAATGATTTATAGCTCCCAAAACAGGTTTAAAATATAGCAAACAGACCAAAAGGAGTTAAAATATGGAAAGTGATAATATTATAGGACCCAAGACAAAAATGAACTAGAGGCTCTAAAGAGCCTGTGGCGCTCACCTTGGTCTAAGTGAATATTAAATAAACTAGCTAGACGCAGATGGATTCATGACAAAATTGTGTTTTGGTGATGGTGATGTGTTTGTACTGAACATTATTGCTGCTTACAATTATCTCTATCTATAATGAACTTGACCCAGTAGTTTCAGTGAAAAATATGAGTAAAAATTTACAAATTTTATGAAAATTGTTAAAAATTGACTATAAAGGACAATAACTCCTTAGGGGGTCAATTGACAATTTTGGTCATGGTGACTTATTTTTAGGTCTTACTTTGCTGTACATTATTGATGTTAACAGTTTATCTCTATCTATAATAATATTCAAGATAATAACAAACTAGAGGCTCTTAAGAGCCTGTGTCGCTCACCTTGGTCTATGTGCACAAAAGACACAGATGGATTAATGACAAAATTGTGTTTTTGTGATGGTGATGTGTTTGTAGATCTTACTTTACTGAACATTCTTGCTACTTACAATTATCTTCATCTTTAATGAACTTGGCCCATTAATTTTACAAAATTTATGAAAATTGTTAAAAATTGACTGTAGAGGGCTGTAACTCCTTAAGGGGTCAACTGACCACTTTTGTCAAGCTGATTTATTTGTAGATCGTACTTTGCTGAACATTATTGCTGTTTACAGTTTATCTTTATCTACAATAATATTCAAGATAATAACCAAGAACAGCAAAATTTCTTTAAAAATTACCAATTATGGGGCAGCAACCCAACAACCAGTTGTCTGATTCGTCTGAAAATTTCAGGTCAGATAGATCTTAACTTCATGAACAATTTAATATCTGTCAGATTTGCTCTAAATGCTTCGGTTTCAGAGTTATAAGCCAAAATCTACATTTTACCCCCTATGTTCTATTTTTAGCCATGGCAGCCTTTTTGGTTGGTTGGCTGGGTTACGCCACACATTTTTTAAACTAGATACCCCAATGATGATTGTGGCTAAGTTTGATTAAATTTGGCCCAGTAGTTTCAGAGGAGAAGATATTTGTAAAAGATTACTAAGATTTACAAAAAATTGGTAAAAAATGACTATAAAGGGCAATAACTCCTTAAGAGGTCAACTGACCATTTTGGTCATGTTGACTTATTTGTAGATATTACTTTGCTGATCATTATTGCTGTTTACAGTTTATCTCTATCTATAATAATATTCAAGATATTATCCAAAAACTGCAAAATTTCCTTAAAATTGCCAATTCAGGGACAGCAATCCAACAACCGATTGTCCAATTTGTCTGAAAATTTCATGGCAGCTAGATATTGACTTGATAAACAAATTAACCCCCATGTCAGATTTGCTCTAAATGCTTCGGTTTCAGTTATAAGCCAAAATCTACATTTTACCCCTATGTTCTATTTTTAGCCATGGTGGCCATCTTGGGTCAATGGCCGGGTCACCGGACACATTTTTTAAACTAGATACCCCGAAGATGATTGTGGCCAAGTTTGGATTAATTTGGCACAGTAGTTTCAGAGGAGAAGATTTTTGTAAAAGATTACTAAGATTTACGAAAAATGGTTAAAAATTGACTATTAAGGGCAATAACTCCTAAAGGGGTCAACTGACCATTTCGGTCATGTTGACTTATTTGTAGATCAGATGACGACAACGACAGACGCAAAGTGATGAGAAAAGCTCAATTGGCCCTTCGGCCCAGATGAGCTAAAAATTAACACACAATTACAGCTCTTTTCCTTCAAAAATTACAAATGAAATGTTGCTTACACTAATTCATATAAAAACAAAAATTTAAGAAACCTTTTGTGCAATAATACATAACAAGGAAATGAGCTGTCAAATTGACAGCAAACTAGGTTTATTGTACTTAGAAAGGCACTTTCAGGCTTCTTAGACCTGTCTTATTTCCAATCACAGACGGGTCAACTACCAGAGGATTCATGCAAATTTTTATATAAATCAAGATTTCTTCCATTTAAACATAGGTAGACTATTGTTACACACAAAAGGTAAACAATTTTTAACAAAATACAAATACATGTACAATATATATAGCAAGAAACCACAACACGAATTACAGGCTCCTGATTTTGGACAGGCACATAGAGAATATTAGCAGGGTTTAAAACATGTTTTCATTAACATAATCATTGTTAAACTTGATTTTGTTCATTGTTGAAGGTTGTGGAGTGGCAAGTTGTTGTTCTTTGCTAAATTTTGGTTCCAAATTTGTATGAAAAATTCTTATCCTTTTTGTAATCTGAAAATCAATGCTAATCAGTTTTCATTATTTATGAACATTAATTTACATTATTATCCCATCAAGAATAGGCATTAACTTTCTTTTCTGCATTCAACAACTTATAAATGGGATTATGTCAACAAAAAACATATTAAAAGATAACACAGACACGGAAGTCGGCCCAAAGATTGACAAATTGCATGTTAAGATTTTAAATGCAGTTTATATGCATCACTGTTGCATAATTCTAATTAACAAATACCTTCTTTGAACTTTTAAAGACAGAGCTAACAGGAGATGGAGAAAAAATGTTATGAAAAGATCAATACAATTAATTCTATAAAAAAAAAAACATGATTTGTTTTAACGAAAGTGGAAAGGATCAAATAATGCGGCAAAAAAGATCAGATTTCTAAATAATATTGTACATCTTCAAAATGATTCTAAAACAATTATGTCAAACAATGTTGTTTTAACATTTAACTATATTGAAATATATATAAAATACAAAAGGAAAACAGGATGTCAGACTTTGTAACAATACAAAATGTGATCACACAAAAACCAAGAAAAATTTATTGGAATAAAAAAACAAAATATAGCTTAAACAAAATAAATCACATCAACCAAATATATTTTACCATACAATTAAGTGACATACACACGTTCATTTATTTATTAAATTCCTACATTAAGATTCTTGAATACGACAGTAAACACTCCATAATGCAGTACATAATACCGCAGTCCCGCTAGGCCACAATCACACTACGATCTGAGAAAAAAAAATGCAAATTTTGATGATCGTAGTACGATCCTGTAGATCGCAGTAAGGTCATATCATGGTCGTGGTGAGGTCTTCAAGATCGTGAAGAGGGTGGCCAGCTTTGAACATGTTCAAAACAATCGTGGTGTGGTCGTGGCAAAATCAGGTCATAGTAGAAGCGCACTAAGATCGTAGTAAGATCGCAAAGAGCGCTGTACAATCGTAGCGAGAGCATGATTATATGTTAACATGTTTTGTAGTAACCATAATAATGACTATGTATTTTGCCTCTTGTTGTACATGTAAATATGTGTCTGAGTGTTTCCAAATAAAGTATATACATAAATTGTTACTTGGATGGAGAGTTGTCTCATTGGCATTCATACCACATCTTCCTATATCTATTGACACATCTGTGTCATTTCTAATATCGTTCACTAATATATCCTCATTTGAGCATTATGGATGAGCAATAGGTTCCCCTGCGAAACGTGACTATGGTTAACCATGGATAAACCATGAACAACTAGGGTTGACCATGGTCAAAGCATGGTTGACAATGGTTATCCATGCTTTTTGACTATGGTTTGACCATGGTCAACCATGCTAAGCCATGGTCACTATACTGACTATGCTTGCTTTCCAAACATCAACCATGGTCAAAAGCATGGTTAACCATGGTTATCTATGATTTTGATCATCGTCTGTATTTAGTTTTTTTATAATGACCATGGTTTGACAAACAACAGACTTCAGATTAAAACAGACCCTAGTTGAATCAAGATCATGGCTAATTCTATTTGAATGGTTATAAAAAAAGTACTACATATAATAATAGGGGGACAAAGGAAAGGGGGGGGGTGATTTTATAAACTTTTTTATTTATATCCCGATTTGCTTTTTTTTGTTTACCAAAAAAATATGGTTTTGAGCTATTGTATTGATTGCCAGAAAAAAAATTCTAAAAATGTGCCATGAATTATTGAACACATGATTATCTCCTGTATGTGTGCAGATCTAGACTAAAATTGTTAAATTATCTCCTGTATGTGTGCAGATCTAGACTAAAATTGATAAAATTGTACAAGATGAAAAGTTTGTCAATTTATAATTCCACTGTTAAAATAATCAAGAATACATCAATCATTCTTTTGTTTGAAAGGTAATAAATTACTTGGCTGTGCGCAGATGGAAATAACCGCAGAGGTCCAACCCTGAACAGGTTATGGGTCAAAAATGGACACAATATTATTCGCTAGGTTTGAATGGTCAATCATGATTTTAAAATTACCACTGCCACAAATCATGGAACCATGGTCAACTATGGTTAATGGCAGTGGTTATGAACCATGCCACAAATCATGGTTAACCATGGTCCATAACCACTGCCACAAACCATGGTTGACTATGGTGTCTCATTTAACAAAGCTCGGTTAACCAGGGTCAACCATGGAACATTTCACAGGGGCAGTGTAATTTAGGTTGGATCTGACATCTCTGCTTGATCAGGATTTGTTACTTTGCTCCCTCTGTCTCTACTACAATCCCTACCATAACGTTCACGTGTTCTAGTAGATTTTGGTGGCATGACTGTATTGTTTCCGAGAAATCTACGTATTAATCAGAAATAGAAGGAATGGAACTGTATTGATATGGAACACGATGTTGACGTTATTGCTGAGAACGTAGTAAGATCGCGGTATGACCGTAGTATAATCATGGTAAGAACGTGCTATAATCGCAGTAAGATTGTGTTGCAATCGGATAACTCGTGGTATGGTCGTAGTGAGAACGTGAAGAGCGTAGAAAAATCTTAATAAGTGTAGTGAGGTCGCAGAATAAGCGCGGTGAGAACGTGGTATAATCGTAGCGAGATCGTTGTAGAAGTGTAATGAGGACGTAGTAGCATTGTGAAAGCAACAACAATTTACATTTTCATACCACTCATACCGCGACCTCACCACGATCTTAAATTATTTTAGATTAATTGCGGTGAGCGTTGTGCAATCTTGGTCTAGTGGGACTGGGTTTAAACTGATTTGTCTTCAAAATTTATGTTCAAAGAAGTTTCTGAAGTAACATATTTAGATTGTGTGAAACACATTTTCTGTTTTTATACAAATAAAAATATAATGTTTCTTTTCCTCATTATGATTCAATCTTTATAAACCTTGGAATATTTAAAACATTGGTACAAAATTTCAAGCAGAAAAAAATGTGTTTACCATAGATTTTGCTGAAAACATTTAATTTAAAGGATTATCATTAGACATCAATATCTTATCATTAGACATCAATATCTTATCATTAGACATCAATATCTTAGCTAAGTGTAAGCAACAACTTTAAACTTGCCTGACTGTCATAATTTCATTTGATAGCTTCAATAAATATAATGCAAGAAAGCCTGTATCAAAATCTATAATTTTAATGATTCTCTTTGAATTAGAATTAATAACGGATACTTTCATAAAACTTTAGTTTTGATTTTTTACGAAACAAAAAACAGAATCTAGGTAAAACGACTTGCACTTAATTTGGGTCACATATATGTATCTAATTATTATTTAGTTTGCATAATAATCATCTAAAACGACAGATCAATGTCCCATAGGATTTTTGTTTCCCGTTTACAAACTATTCTAACAATCTTAGACTTTTCCCTTAAGAAGCTTACAGAAAATTTAATTACTTTGTTTCAACGCTCAAATTTAATATTATAAACTTAAATGTCAACGTACACTTAATTGTGCTTTTCTGCACTGTTTGTGACCTGGCTGTGTGGAAGGAATCAGAAGTACTGTTATTAGTCACTGTTATGTGAACCATGAGCATACAGAGGTATAATTTACAATAACTGTAAATTCAGAAAACATTTCATAGATATAAGAAGATGTGGTATGAGTGCCAATGAGACAACTCTCTCATCTAAGTTGCAATTTGTAATGGTAAACCTTGATAGGTCAAAGAACAGTGTTTAGACACAGTGAATTTATTTTCTTGTTGTATTGAGGACCCATTGGTGGCCTTTCAGCTGTTTAATCTGCTCTTTGGTCAATTGTTGTATCTTTGACATAATTTTATATTCCCTGTTTCCATTTTCAATTTTATAATTGTGATTTTTGAAAAAAGGACAAAAATGTATGATCAGTTACTGAGATTTTAGGAAATCTGCATACAAATTAATATGTATCAGATATCATATTGAGAATTCTTACTATTGCAATTATAAACACCAACTCCAATAATACTCACAGAAATAATTTTTGAATTTATATAAGCAGGTTAAGAATGTTGATATTGACATACATCAAGAAAAACCATTACAACTTTCTTTTCTGCATTCAACAACTTAATTATGCATAGCATTTTCTCAATAAAAAACATATTGAAAGATAACACAGACACTGAAGGAAGATTGACAAATTGCATGTTAAGATTTTAAATCACTGTTGCATAATTCTATAATTAACAAATACCTGCTTTAAACTATCAATTTAGAGACAGTTTTAAAAGGAGATGGTAAAAAAATGTTAGGAAAAGATCAATACTACAAATAAACTATCAAACAAGTTCTAAAGATTTGTTTAAACGAAAGTGGATATGACAAAATAATGTGGCAAAAATTTTAAAATTCATATATCATTTACTTAAGTTACTGTATGGAAATATAGCTACAATCAAGAAAACATAACCCTAAGAAAACTGAGACATCATAATAGAAGTGAAATCTTAAAAACAAAAATATCTCTGAAACAATAAACATCAGAATCAAACACAATACAGCTTTGAGTGACAAGACTTCTGAGAAATAAAATTTATAGTTTTCATAAAACATTTCATAATCAATTTTCCAGAATTCAAAATTATTCCAGTTTCAAATAATTCCTTGTTGTATGATGTTGTAGTTAATTTGGGTCACATACATGTATCTTATATTTAGTTTGCATAATATCATCTAATAAGAAAGACAAAAGTCCCACAGGATTTTCCCTCATCTTCAAACCATTTTAACAATCTTGATTTTTCCCTTAAGAAACTTACAGAAAATCTAATTATGCTCAAATTTAATATTATAAATTTTAAAATGACAACTTAACGTACACTTAATTGTGCTTTTCTGCACTGTTTGTGACCTGGCTGTATAGAAACTATTCTGAAGTACACTCAGTAGTTGTTCCGAGAACCATGAGAGTATAAAAATTTCCAATAACTGCAAATTTAGAAATTATTTCATGCATTTATTATTGTGTTTTTTTTTTTAAATTAACAAAAATGCGCAATTGAATATTGTGATTTAAGTAAATCTTATAGCAGCATACAGATATTTATAGTTTTTATATTATGCTATAATCACCAACTCCCATTACTGCATGGCATTATTAAAAATTTGTAATAATATTATAACAGTTTAGTATGTTGATCTTGACTTCTTATGGCAGCATTATTAAAGCAAGTATTTATATCAAGTCTTTTTTGGTAATGTTTTACTATTGTAATAAAAAGAAAATTCTAATGAGTACTAAAAAATCTTTTTAAAATCTTTCCAAATGTAAATGTCAGGAGTCTCAATATTTAATGTCTTTATAAAAACAAGAAATTGTGGTATATAATTGCCTGAATAAGGCAACAATCCATCAAAATACCAAAGGTCAAGGACTTATCTATATTTGAATGTTTTGACCTCTAATGAACTCTTTCACATCTTCAAAAATATTTTTTTTTTGTATCACATCTGACATTGGTTAAAATTGAAACATGAATTTGGTAAATAGATGAGGAAACAAATAAATTGGCTTTTTAATAGGTGATTTATCTATATTTAAAGTACACATATTTTTAAAAGAAGTTTGTTTTATAAGGGATTTATTGTTGCTTGTTTTGTAAATTTGTTCAATCAAAAACCTGCTATTTCTATTGTTTTCTCTGATACCATTATTCTTTTCTTAGAGTGCAATAATGTCAACCCTAACAGTCATGTCAATATGTCTGTTTTTTCTCTCATACCATTATTCTTTTCTTAGAGTACAATAATGTCAACCCTAACAGTCATGTGAATATGTCTGGTTTTTTTCTCATACCATTATTCTTTTCTTAGAGTACAATAATGTCAACCCTAACAGTCATGTCAATATTTCTGTTTTTTTCTCTCATACCATTATTCTTTTCTAAGAGTACAATAATGTCAACCCTAACAGTCATGTCAACCCTAACAGTCATGTCAATATGTCTGTTTTTTCTCTCATACCATTATTCTTTTCTTAGAGTACAATAATGTCTACCCTAACAGTCATGTCAATTTGTCTGTTTTTTTCTCTCATACCATTATTCTTTTCTAAGAGTACAATAATGTCTACCCTAACAGTCATGTCAACCCTAACAGTCATGTGAATATGTCTGTTTTTTTTTCTCTCATACCATTATTCTTTTCTTAGAGTACAATAATGTCAACCTTAACAGTCATGTAAATTTGTCTGTTATCTGCTAAATCAAAAGGCTTTAAAACATTAATTAGAGTCTAAATCAATTTTGTATTATACCATCAGCAATGATCAGTAATGGTACATGCATCTATACATTAAGGTAAATGCCAGGTTCTACAATCAAATCTGTCTAATGCCAAACATTTACAATGTCAAAATTACATTTGGTCTAATGGATAGAACTAAATATGGATCATTAATCTTATAATAACTATGGTTTATTAAAAATACCATATTTATCTGATAGAGTATTGTAATTTGATGTATTGCATGCAAACAAGATAATTTACTTAGATCTTTAAATCTATATTTGGATGAATCATGAAAAAATAAAATTTTCTTTACAAGACATTTCCGCTTCATTTTTCTCTAGGGAATTATTATAGTAACATACAAGGAAATAAAAATAGTGAGAATTAATTATTATTCGTTGGATACCAAATTTCATGCATTTTCATTTTCAATGTATAACAAATTTTCTATAAAATCATGTATGCAGACTTTGGCAAAATCATGAAATCATATATCCACATAAAAGCAACACTGATCTACAAAAATATTTATATGTTGGAACACTGTAATTGAGTCCATCTAACTCTAAATTATAGTCGAGAATGAATAATGCGCACAAGTTTACCAAACATAGATTTTGTCTTTATGAAAAACCTAACTCGTCAGACCATGCTTTATCACCACCAGAATGCCTATTTTACAACTAATACTATTGAGCTCTGACAGAAAATGTACATTTTAAAGATGTTTTACAGTACTAAGTTGCCATAATGGGATGAATGACAAATTTGTCTTTCTTCAACATCCTTATATAAGCGATGGTAGATTTTTAGGTTTTTTTTCCAATGAATATAACTTCACCACAGAGTGTACATTATATATCAGTTTCACATTTACAATGAAAGTGATTTTTAAAGCTGCATGATTTATCAGTAATGATATCAAAACTAACTTAAAATTGAGAATGGAAATAGGGAATGTGTCAACCAAAGGACAAAAAACATGTCTAGTCTGTTTGTCTGAAATACTAAGTAGTTACAGTATAATAAATATAGAAAAACAATTAAGACAACATGTAGTACAATGTATAAGGTACAGTACATTATATTTGAGTATATTATCTTTGCAATTCTTTGTCGCATAGTACATCTGACATATGTATACACGTCCAATATTGGTAAATACAAAAGCAAATTTCATAGAGGTCACACTGTATATAGAGAACAATCAGGGCATTATCAGCTGTCAGGACAAAAAAAAAGAGAAATTTATGATTAATTGAACAGTATATTGATAATATTTGTCTTTTGAAATTTTCTGCTTTGTGCTGATTGAGTATTGCTTTATTGGAAGAAGCACGTTTTATAGTCTCAGGACAAAATATATAAAGAACAAATACAGCAAAAACATTTCATAGAAAACCAATAACACAGTGTCATATATCACTGGTCAATATTTCAGTGGAACTATTACAGTCTATTATACCCCTGGTCATTGTGATACAAGTTATTAGCTTAAAACTGTTGTCTGACCTTTTCAGTGAACTGATTACCCTATATACATCATCTAGCCTGAATATTTAACTAATTAGTCTATACACCAGTATTGTCATCACATCTCATGAAAACAAAATCCTGGTCAAACTCAAATTACTATAAATTCTGATATTATTGCGTGCATTTATTAAAGTGATTTTGTCGTTTTAGACTAAAATGCGATTTTAATGTTTGCATCTGTTTTTAGTTAAATATGTCAACTTAAAGCTTGCATCAGGCTATTCCCGGAAATGTTACATAAAATTTTATAAAAATCAGTCTTAATTATCTGTTTTAATGTCTGTACATAATAGATACAGTAGATAAAACGCTCATGGGGAAAGACTTCAAATGCTGTTTTGTCAAATCAAAATGTCCATGAGCGTGATATCAATTATGCAACGATTGAAGTTTAACTTGACAAGTTCTACTGTAACTAACAATGAGGCATATTGAAGTCTTCTGTGTTTGGACATGAGACTGTAAATTGTAAATTTAATATCCCAGACAATTCTATTTCATTAACTATTTATAGGCAAATCATTATTTGTTATTCTCCTAGTAAACTCGCTAAAGTCAATTTAAGTCACTTCGACATAGTCCATATCAATCAAATTAGACAGATTCACCATTAATTGAATAGTTGGTTCATAATCACCAATAAAAACTTCTTCCAGAAACAAAAAAAAATATAAATATAAGGAAAATTAAATGTTTTTATCCGAATTTCTTATTCCACTAATAAAACTAACTTTTCACAAAATATTTTCAATTTTTGACAAAGTATAGTTACAATGCTAAACTTTGTTTCGTACTTATAAATCAAATTAAGTTGCCTGTATTTGAGTATATATATTTCCCCTCCCTACACTTCATGGAAATGTTAGGATAACTGAGTAGGATGATCTTCACTCAAAAATGTGAATTCTTGACAGACCTGACACTTCAAATGGCTACAATACAGATGCATAAACGAGATATCAACTGGTTTAATGTAAATACAAGAGTCCATTGGATTTTTAAAAAAAATGGAATAACTAGGTCAGTATTATGGACAAGCATGCAAATCATTTAGAAATTGAATGTTGGTCATACCTATATAAATATTTGGAAAATAAAAAAGAATAAAGATAATGTTACCATAAGATATGAATCATAACTGAAGTTACTTAAGCATGAAATATAGGTCAAGGTGACCCAAATGAAGAATTGATTTGTAGTACATACCTAAGACTGTATCAGTGAAATATCAATAATGTAATGTTTATAAAAAGAAACTCAATGATAAATGGGCATTATCATGGTATACCAAATTAATTTTTCCTCAGAATTGTAGTGGGGAATCAATGATATTTGTATACGTTTCAGAGAAATTGACCAAAACACAAAAAAATACAGGGACATATTTATCTTTATTTGTCAAAACTAAATAAATCATATTAATATAGAAAAGAGAAGATGTGGTATGATTGCCAATGCCAGACACACTCCATCCGAGACCAAATGACCTCAAATTACAGATAACCGTAGTTTTTCAACAAACAAAAAATCATAATCTGATTATTCTGATCTATTCATATAATAACATATTCAGTTTCAAATCATCAGCATACAAAACGAACATAAAACACCATGACGGCCACAACATCTGACATATTACATTAAAGACACTCTCATCCAAGGTTAAGGGCAAAATACTTTATACGAAATCCATTCCAACCAATATGTAACGATGTAAACTTAATACTATTCTCATCAGAATTTAATTTAATCCTTAATTACACATTTTACATGGAGGTGATTTCCAGACAAACAGCCTTCTATTGAAGTTTTCCGACTGTCAAACATATCATGATAAACTGTGATGATCAATTTTCTACTTCAGTGTCATCTTCACAGTGACTCCCCGTAGGATGAAAACCAAATCAACAGCCGTAAGAATTTAATTTGCAACGTAAAGTACCTTCATTATGGTTGTCAACAGTAAAAGTGAGATGCTGCTTACCAGAAAAATAAAGGAGTTTAGGTTGTTATCGTTGATGAGAAGGGACAAAAACTTTCAATTTTCAATATTTCACTTGAAGTTATATTTAAACAGGCTATTTTATCAATCTAAAAGGTGAAGCAATCAAATTCAGCCGAATCTATACATTTATAGACAAGTGATCAGATAGATAATAAAACAAAGATGAAATCTTAGACAATGAGAGCTATCATTTCCTTCAATGGATATTTTACTATTAAATTTCACTTTACAACTCAATCAACAAATTTCAAGTCTAATATAAAGTAGAATAACGAGACTTTATATATCTCTTTATAACTTACTTATTTTATATATAACCCTACACAATGCCACCTTACTTTTTGAATAACAATTTTCATTATTTATAAGACTATATTCTATATGGGATTGATTAAGTCTTTGACCAAACCTTATGCTATATAAGGACATTTGCCACTCATACAGAAATTATTATAGCAGTAGTAAGGATTACAGAGATTTATTTTTGCATTCATCAAATCTCAATTTGAACATTATAAAGTATAAGATATTTTGGAACATTCCTACAAACTTTAAACTTTTTTATTTCTAACGATAATATTTTTATTGATAAATATGCCATATCATATTTCCCTTGTATAACATGAATGACGATTTATAAAAAACATTATATCCTCTTAAATCCGGTAATAAATTGTAATCTGACAGCATGTGCAGATAGAATTCCGATATTTTGCACTTTATGATGAAGTTTTCAAAACTTAATTACTTGGCTTTATCGGTTTGAATTTTCTTCCCTGCAAGCTAAAGATAACATCAAGTCAAGTTTCTCTACAAATCAATTCAATCAAATTTACAGGGAAGAATGTTTAAACAGCCAAAATAAGCTCCAATTTAACAGATTTAGAATTATTTATTTGTCATTTTGTCAAATTTTTAGACAAACAGTATAATGTAACACAGAATTAACAAAATTTTTTATCTCTTTCATTGATATTGTAAAATTTACTATCGTAACAGGGTGTGTTGAAAATTAATGACTGTTACATCATGCTGTTTACTCTCAAACTCATTCAAATGTCTCAATTAATAAATGTCAGCTTTGGAATCTGTAATTATGAGACTGAGGAGACTCTGTACAAGGACATGTATGACTTTTCATGTCAATAAAAAGGATGTATACAAGGGAGGGTTTTAAAAAGTAAATTCACAAAAATACTGAACTCTGAGGAAATTTAATCGTAAAGTCCCTTATCACATGGCAAAATCAAAGGATAAAACACATCAAACCAATGGACAACAACTGTCATATTCCTGACTTCGAACAGGCATTTTCAAATGTAGAATTATATTAATATCTTTTATCGTTATTTTGTGCATTTTTCCTTTGATCTTTTTTTGTGATAATTTTTCATATCATGCTACTCGCTTGAGATGGAAAATTATCACTAGAAACTATGCAGGCACGTGGCATTGCTAACGAAATTGACATGAAATTGACAACGTTGATATAGGTAAATTCAACTCGATTGCCTTTCTCGCTTTCGCGGTCCCGGCTCAAGCGAGAAAATCAATCTTGTTAATTGAGATGATCAACGATAATCTATAAATATCTTGAAAAAATAGAATGTAAACTGGGGAAACTCACAACCTCAGTGTAGACTGGCTAGTGATTACAGCAGTAGCACTACTTAGACCACTCGTCCACCTTAAGGCCCCTTTGTATCAAAAAGTATATCCAGTTAACATTAAAGGGATGATTTTTTTTCTTCAATTACATGAATAAGATCTGTGGAAAGAAACATCTTAACAAAGCCAAGGAAACTGTTATACAATTTGCTCTGTTGAGAGATTGTTGTTAATCTATTTTCATTTTCATTAACAGATAAATCTTCTCATCTAAGAATTGAATGCTTCTGTTTGTAATTTCATAATAAGGGTGTTAAAGTGTGACCAAAGTACATTTTGTATGAAGCAGGAAAGCGTGGATTCTTTAAAATTTGTGATAATAATAATAATAATATTAAATACTTTATATTTTTGTGGGTATGGTGGGTAAAAGCTAACCATGAATTAAAGTTTTCTCAATAAACGAAAATTTGTATAAAATGAATCAATAGCGGAATTAAGCGCTTCATTCTAAAATTGTGGGCACGGTCAAGGCTTTTATAACCTTATGAAATTACTAAAAGAAGCATTCAATACTTATAATTACATTTTTTCGATAAGATCATGAAAACACGAATATAATCAAATTTTTTCTTTTATTTACCTGTGCACTTTATTGTGGCAGTAGGGGTCATCATGAATGTTTAAATTGAATTTTGAAATGAAGGTTAATTTCAGAATGACTCAAGATTGATGTAAGCCAATAAAAATAACATATTATAATGAAACATGCATCTAAAAATTAAATGTAATTATACACTTTTAAAGTCTAAATGATAGAAAAATGAAATCCAATTTGTGCTGCCTTAGTATGGTAAACAAAAGATTGTATACATAAGTCATGTCTATGAGTATTATCATGATGACATAAACAATAAAATGTTATTGACTGTGGACATTAGAACTACAATTATCAGTAAATTATTTCGTCAAAGCAATTGACATTCCTGAGACTTTTACATAAGGCCTATACAAATATATTACAGTCAACAATTTCAATACATTTAAAAATACATAGAACAACATTTATTGACAAAAAATCTTTTTCCTTCAAATCTCTGCTATACAATAAAATATATTGATAGTAGTCTCAGAATAACCCTACAGTACATATTGTTAGAAAAATATAACCAATCAACTGGCAGCAGACCATTTAGTTCTTAAAAGTTTAGACTCCTGGTTTTAATTTTTTCACACATGATAACTTGTATCTTTAATGCATGTTTTAATAAAACTGTCAGAGTTTTAACATACTCATTTCATGAGATGTAACATTGCAAAGAGTATAATATACTAAATGCAATAAAGCATGATTAGTTCTGTGACAAGAAAACTTCATTTTGTAGACTGGATTCTGGGTAACAGATACTTAAAGCACATCTCTTTTCTAATTGCTATTACATGAAGTGTGAAACTTATACAGTTGCAATTTAAATTTTTGTTCATGAATCCTATAGTCAAGCATATTCAACATCACAGACTAAAAGGGATGAAATCAGCCATCACAAAACGAAAGTCAATTACTGTGGATTCATTCATTTTTCGTTGGATATAAATTTTCGTGGATTTCGTGGGTACAACAAAGGGAACCATGAATTTAAATGTTCAACGAATTACAATTTTTCTAAAGGAATGTATGCAGACTTTGTCAAACCACAAAATTAAATATACATGAGTATGCAAGTTTTCTTGAAACCACGAAAATTGGTACCCACGAAAATTGGTACCCACGAAAAATAAATGAATCCATAGTAAATTATTCTAAAAAATTAAAAGTTATCCTTATTTAAAGATAATGTTGCTATCTCTATTCAAGTCACTTAAGGATATCATTAACAAAATAAATCAATATTGCACTAGGCACCATGAGCCTATGACTTTATATCTTCACAAACACCCTATAAAACAAATCAGTAGACTCTCTGGTGTAGGATTTAGCATTGCCATACCACATACATTTTAGCCATACCTGTCACATACTGTGAATTCTTGTATTTTTTTGTGGGTACCAATTTTTGGTGGATTGAGGAAAATTATCATTTTTCATGGATATTTGATTTCATGGTTGAAGTCTATTTACATTCCTATATAAACATTTGTTGGACATTGGAATTCATGGTTTTCAGGTTACCATGAAATTCACAAAAAATTGTATCTATATATATAACAAAATATTATGAATGCATTTGTTAGTCTTGTATGATTTTTAATTTTAGTTTCTTGTGTATAATTCAGAGTTTAGTATGACGTCCATTATCACTGTACTAGAATACATATTTTTTAAGGGGCCAGCTGAAGGACGCCTACAGTTGGGGGAGTTTCTCCCTACATTGAAGACCCATTGGTGGCCTTCGGCTGTTGTCTGCTCTAATTGGTCGGGTTGTTGTCGCTTTGACACATTCCCCATTTCCTTTCTCAATTTTATAAAAGTGAAGACATTTTTGTTTACTGTTGCAAGTACAATAAATTAGATCTATAGTAATTAAATTTTGAAATTCAGTTATTGGAAAAATAGACTCTGGTGTATCAATTGATGACATAAAATCACTATGAAGCAGACTACATGATAATTCATACTTACTTTGTTCTTCTGCTTTTGGAGGTTCAAATGGTACATCTGGAAAATAAACAAATATATAGTTATATATGTATTTAATTCATTACATCTTTTAATGGGGGGAAAAAAACAGCAGTTTATTCTTTATGTAGTTGTGTTTTGTAATTTTTAAGTTTCACTATGCTTAAAACCTGTTTTGAATACACCTTATCGCTATTTGTCCGCCGTTACTGGATATACCACACAGGTTCCCGTAAAATTTTGATGTCATAATACAAAATATCTGATGCCATAATGGAAAAGTGATTGTTGTATGCGTCAAAAGTTCAAGTGGCCGGGTCAGCCGGGATTAGTGATAAGGTGTATGACAAGCATAATTGGTTTTCATTGATTGAAGAAATTTGTATTTTCTTTGATACTTGATTATGTTGTTTTGCAAAAGTTTCCATTCAAGCCTATTATATAATGAAGTTTATACTTTTATGGACATCACACGGATCAACAAGCTATAAAGGGTCCAAAAAACGTTTAGCAAGTTTTTCGGTGGTATCATTCATCTGAGGTATTAAACATTTCACCTCTTCCACTCAATAAAAATATCAATTATTTCAGTATACTAAAAAACAAGATGAATCTCCATAGGACACTGTGCCCTGGTCACACAATCACATTTTCATGTCCATTAAAGAGCCAAATTGGGTTTGAAACTGTTATATGCCACATTCATTGTAAAGTTCACATCAGAATGAGCAGGTGTACTAGTCTATATATTTTCAAGATGAGCCCAAATTCATTGTATACACAGCTACTTTTGCATAGGTACTATTTCTGTACCAAAAATCTGTAGTACTGGAAATCTACTTTAAATATTCAGTACTATTTTGTTACTTGAGAATTATTGTAATATTTAGGTACCTGTATTTTTTTTTATTTTGGTATGATTGTCACTGACACAACTTTCCACCAGAGACCAAATGACATTGAAAATTATTATATTGTATGAGATCATTAAGGTCTTTCCCCTAAGAGAGGAAAGACTATAGTTTTTCTCATGTTTTTTTTTTTCTTTTTTTACTTCCAGCATTTTTTTTACATGGCCTCCCCCAGTTTCTATTGGAGTTATCAAGACCAAATATGGACCATCGGTAGGTCTCATCATGAAGTATTACCAGATGAGGCTTTACAGGATTTCATCATCCCCTGTAGAAGTTACCTCCCTTTTATTGTTTTTTTTCGACATCCCCCCCCCCCCTCGTTGTTTTTGAAGATATCATGAACTTATCTGGACATCATGATGTACTACCATATGAGGCTGCGTAAAATGTCATCTTGAGAGTTATGTCCCCTTGAAGCAATTTCTTTAATTTGCATTTTTCTTTAAAAGTATTATCGATTTGAAAATGGCAGCATGTACAAGAACAGATTGCAATGTTTATAAACATAAACAAATAATTTGTTACTAAGCCTTATAAGGAGTTATTCCCCTTTAAAAATTATAAATAATTTTTGAAAAATTCTATTTCGAGAACCAGAAGTCATAGACTTGGAACCTTCACCAATAATCTTTAATTCATGTGACCTTTAATATGCACCCAAGGTCAAAGGTCACAGAGTGCAAAAAGAAAATTACGCTGCAATTTCAAGCTTACATATTATGAAAATGATAAGACTTTGCTGCATACATACAGCGTATAAATTGTATCTCTCGACTAGCTCTACATTTTATACAATAAGCCCAAAAATGTCCAACCGTCTGTTCAAAAGTTACAAGGGATGATTCTTAAAAGTATAGTATTGTGTGTATATCTTTTTAAAGGTAACTGATATCAACCTACTATAAACTGCAAAGATGATCAGTAATTCAAGACCTTCAATTTGAGGTCAATGTCAGGTCATGATGAAATTTCACCTTGACCTTCACAGTATACAATGAACTTTGACCTTGTGATATTAAAAAGGTCAAGTTGGTCCTGAGTTGAATGGTGATAGTTCCATGTCTCCACGACTTCCGGTTCTCAAGTTTGGTATTGCATCATATATTTGATGATTCATTGTGACATAGATGAACTTTGGAATTGTCCTAATTTTTTTCTGCAATGATGTGCTTCAACTGCAGATCATTTATCATTTAACACATTTGAGATATCTATTGTCCTTTTGGAGATCATGCAGTTTGAAGTTTTGCGAGCGGAGGCGTATTATACAAATATATCATGCTTACAAGGGGTATTTGCCAAAAATACCGGTTGAGAGGTACAAATTTCCAGAGCCGTTAGGCGAGGGAAATTTGATTACCTCGAAACCGGTATTTTTGGCAAATACCCCTTGTAAGCATGATATAATTGTTTAATTCCACCGAATGTTCCACCTCAGAAAGTTTATTATAATCAGGTATCATATGAAATTTCGACTTGAATGTATAATTTTTGTATACACTGTAGCTGTGCTCTTTGCGCAGTCAAATTGCATTGACTGTATAATCATTTCTTATCATTTTTTTATGTACAGTCACTGACTGTATATATATATCTCCCTTTTTATGATAATAAGCTGGTTCTCGGCTGACTACTTCACTTTGTTCATCAGTGTCAGTGAAGCGTAATACAAGTGGATTCCAGTTTTATGTGACCGGTTGACAATTCGTTTCCGTTGAGTTTTATTTATGAGGTCATTCCCAGAATGTTTACGTCATTCATGGCAAATACCCCTTGTAAGCATGATATATTTGTATAAAAGAACATACAGCATATACATTTCAAATTTAAAATTGACATCCCCAAAAAATTGGTTGGGTGGGGTCATTGAGTGCAAAAAATAAATTTTCTTTTAAGATAAGGTGTTGTATATCAAATGAAAGGTCATGATGTGTACATTGAAATATCAAATTCCTGGCCTCCAAAAATTAGTTCGATGGGTTTATTAAGTGCAAAAATCAATCTTCCTAGAACACAGCGTAGTCGCATATCAAATGAGAGCTATCTACCCTGTGTTACATATATCATACTTCCGATCTCAAAAATGTAGGGGGATGAGGTCATTAAGTGTAAAAAGCGAAAAGTTTCAGAAGGTATGCTTGTCGTATATCAAACGAAAGGTCGTACAAAGTACATTACGAAAACATCACTTTTACAATTGAGATACTAGTTTTTTATTGATATTCTTCCTATGCATGCATTGTGCCCATTCCAATTTTGCAATCTATAATTTCTCTCAAAATAATTCTAATTTTAATATAATCCCTAAGGCAATATATATCATTACTCAGCAAACACTATTTAAACATTAAAACAAAAATAGTATCTCATTGGAAAATGAAATAAATTTTGATAAAACCAATAACTTTTCCAATCCTATGTGAAAATAGTCAAAGATTAAAAGGTTGGATTATGAAAATTTCAATTTTAAAGCAATATTAGATTTGAAAGCCAGACATAATGATCTAGAGGATTATAAATATTTACAAAGATTACGAGACAAATAGATTGAGGACAGTATTCCGTGGATAACAAAAAATATTGTCATATTAGTGATCTGAATATTAGATACCACAGTCTATCAGGGATATAATATTAATCATCCGGGAAATATAGATCTATATAAACATATAAAAAGTGCTCCTTTTTTGGTTTTATCGACAATATTTGTTTTAGGTTTTGGATTTTCCAATATTTTAGCCTTGGTCATCAATGAAGAGACATTCATTGTTGAAAGATTTGTATCTGAGGCAGTCAATTTGGTACTGTTTAGGTGCATTTAGATGGGACAATTTCCAACTGGTTTGATATCCTTGCCCAAATAAATCATACAGCTTTCTGATACATAATACAATATTTGATTCCAGCAATTCATATTTTGGATTGAAGTCACAGATGCTTTGAAAACACTTATAATTTTGATCATTTAAGAATCTTTATATTTCCCTAACAATAGAACTTGGTTAAAACATTCAGCTGATTTTAACAAAGTTATCTCCCTGTAGTGTTATGTACCACCAGAAGATTTAAAACCAAAATGTCCATAAATTTGTTATTTAAATATTACCCAACATGTACTTATGAGGTCATAGTGACATCAGAAATTACCTTTCCTGACACTGAAGTGATCATTTTATGTATTTTGTTCATTTAGAAACGAAATATTGAAATGATTCGACAATTTCTTAAGGTGGTACCCAACACTTTCACTAAAATTAATTTGGCTCGTTTAATTTTCATAAATTTTTTTCAAATTATTTACTTTGACCCTTTAACAAAAGTATAAAAATTTAAAAAATTTTGAACCAACCGTTTTGTCAGAAAAATTACACTGGTTATATAGCAGTTTGACAAACATCAATTTTGATCATTGAGAAGCTTAATATTCCTTTTACAACACAACGTAATTAAAACGTTTAGCTGACTTTACAGAGTTATCTCCCTGTAGTGTTAGGTACCACCTTAAGTCAATTAATGAATCTTATTATGCCTCATTTTTTCAAGTCCTAAATCAATAATATTCTCTTAAAAGCCTTTTTCTTGGGTAAAAGCAAAATATTTCAAGCAATTACATATCTATTTAAAGCCAAAATCATTTTACATTTAAAAATGATAAGAATAAAAAGTAGAGTTAATTACATTTATGACAACGCATTAGAGATATTCTAATTAGCTGGTTATTCACTTATTGCTAATTTCTTGATATTGTTCCATCTCAAGGTACTCTGTAACTCATCTGAGATTGTTATCTCTCTGTTGAGTAGAGTTGGAGTGTGATCATAAGCTAAAGTCATTGACCTAGTATAGGATGATAGTGATATACAGATTATCTTTGGTTTTTTAAACTCCAGGAGTTCAAGGTTGTCCAACCAGCATGAAATATTTGCCACTGGGAATTTAGCAACCAACAATCAATGAATCAAACTGTGAGGTTTCTTGGCTACATTTGATCTCTAGGTTATTGTTACTTGATAAGGTTGTAGCAACGAAACTAGCTCTCATTTTCAAAACAATACTAGATAACCAATACATATAAAAGAAGTTTCTAAACATACAACACTACAACACTGACAAAATTGAGAATTTGGGAATTAAAACTAGAGGCTCTAAAGAGCCTGTGTCGCTCACCTTGGTCTATGTGAATATTAAACAAAGGAAGCAGATGGATTCATGACAAAATTGTGTTTTGGTGATGGTAATGTGTTTGTACATCTAACTTTACTAAACAGTCTTGCTGCTTACAATTATCTCTATCTATAATGAACTTGGCCCAGTAGTTTCAGTGGAAAATGTTAATAAAAATTTACAAATTTTATGAAAATTGTTAAAAATTGACTATAAAGGACAATAACTCCTTAGGAGGTCAATTGACCATTTCGGTCATGTTGACTTATTTGTAAATCTAACTTTGCTGAACATTATTGCTGTTTACAGTTTATCTCTATCTATAACAATATTCAAGATAATAACCAAAAACAGCAAAATTTCCTTAAAATTACCAATTCAGGGGCAGCAACCCAACATAGGGTTGTCCGATTCATCTGAAAATTTATGCGCAGATAAATCTTGACCTGATAAACAATTTTACCCCAGGTCAGATTTGCTCTAAATGCTTTGGTTTTTGAGTTATAAGCCAAAAACTGCATTTTACCCCTATGTTCTATTTTTAGCCTTGGCGGCCATATTGATTTGATGGCCGGGTCACCGGACACATTTTTTAAACTAGATACCCTAAAGATGATTGTGGCTAAGTTTGGTATAATTTGGCCAAGTAGTTTCAGAGGAGAAGATTTTTGTAAAAGTTAACGACGACGGACGACGACGGATGACGACGACGACGACGACGGACGACGGACGCAAAGTGATGGGAAAAGCTCACTTGGCCCTTAGGGCCAGGTGAGCTAATAAAAATACCAAGGACTGATATTTATATCATTGATGAAAGAGAGAGAAGGGTTCAAAATGCATGCCTTGAATTCTTGCAGATCTTGCACTGCTATTTAGCACATATTAAAGACAAGAGTGCACACACTGAAATGTCTCGCCTTCTTTACTAATCATTGATATTATGTTGATAGTCCTATAGTATAAAGCTTTATTACAACTGTCACATAAACTTAACATTAACCAAGATAGCTAAACAAAGACCAATGAACCATGAAAATGAGGTCAAGGTCAGATGAACCATGCCAGGCAGACATGTACAGCTAACAAAGCTTCCATACAACAAATATAGTTGATCTATTACTTATAGTTTAAGAAAAATAGACCAAAACACAAAAACTTAACACTGTGCAATGAACCGTGCAATTGAGGTCATGGTCAAACAAACCTGCAGAACTGACATATGGATCATAATATATTTCCATACACCAAATATAGTTGACCTTTGGCATATAATATTAGATAAAAAGACCAAAACTTAAAAACTTAACTTTGACCACTGAACCATGAAAATGAGGTCAAGGTCACATGACATCTGCCCGCTAGACATGTACACTTTACAATCATTCCATACAACAAATATAGTAGACCTATTGCATAAAGTATGAGAAAAACAGACCAAAACACAAAAACTTAACTATAACCACTGAACCATAAAAATGAGGTCAAGGTCAGATGACACCTGCCAGTTGGACATGTACACCTTCCAGTCCTTCCATACACCAAATATACTAGCCCTATTGCTTATAGTATATGAGATATGGACTTGACCACCAAAACTTAACCTTGTTCACTGATCCATGAAATGAGGTGGAGGTCAAGTGAAAACTGTCTGACGGGCATGAGGACCTTGCAAGGTACGCACATACCAAATATAGTTATCCTATTACTTATAATAAGAGAGAATTCAACATTACAAAAATTCTGAACTTTTTTTTCAAGTGGTCACTGAACCATGAAAATGAGGTCAAGCACATTGGACATGTGACTGACGGAAACTTCGTAACATGAGGCATCTATATACAAAGTATGAAGCATCCAGGTCTTTCACCTTCTAAAATATAAACCTTTTAAGATTAGCTAACGCCGCTGCCGCCGTAGCCGCCGCCGGATCACTATCCCTTTGTCGAGCTTTCTGCAACAAAAGTTGCAGGCTCGACAAAAATGGAGACGTCAGGACTTAATATTGTTAACTTTTGAAATTTAGTAGCTTATTTCTATTTCATTATGAAAGAAGATCAAATCTTTCAATTTTTGACAGCAAAGCTTTAATGCAGATAATTTGTTTTGTCTATAGTTCAAGGCACATTGAATGGTTAAAAACAGAAAAACAAAAAAGAAATGACTCAAACTTAATTCAATATAGTTGTATTAGATAAAATGTTAGAAAACAGGCCTCTGTCTTGTCTTCGAAACATTGTATCAAATAGATTTGGCTAGAACATTCATTTATCTTATTGTTAAATCATAGGTGGTTTACCCCAAGTTACAATTTCAAACAGTCTATGCAATTTTTATTATAAAGTATATATAGATATACAAATGGGTGTCCTAAAATTGAAATAGAAATAAAATAGAGAATACATGATTCCAAAAACCAGTGTGAATTAAAGGATATATTTGTACTAGACCTGGAATAATTTTGAATTCTTGAAAATTATCATTATAACTAACCCAAATAAAAAGGGTTAGCCATGCATGAATTGGCTTGTGTTAATTTTCTTACATAAATATTTCTCATCACCCCACCCCACAAAAAAATGGCCTTCAACCCATTTTTACCTGTATTGCTAACTCTCCTTAATTAGGTTAGTTTTAAAAGTGCATTTCTTATCAATTTTAGTCACCACAAGCATAAAGTAGAGTTGTGAAAAATTCATAAGAAACCATCAGGCTTAATTCCATCCAATCACCCAAAACATTAAGATATGATATAACCTGCAATAACATTTTAACAAGGAGAAACAGTATTTTATATCATTAACTATTGTATTTGTAGTATTTTATAAAATGAATAAGTATTATATGTATTTTAATAGTCTCTCATAATTCTTTTAAGAATGGCACATACATATATTTAATTGTTTTAACTATGTTTACTGTATAATTAATTTTATAATTGTATCTTGTTTTAATCATGTTGTATGTGGTGAGACTTTAATAAACTATTGAATCTGAATCTGAATCTGAATCTATAATACAACCAATAACTCATGTTTATGACTAGACTCTGAGTTGACAAAAAATCGTGTATCCGCTATCATTAGAGATGGTCTTCGTTTACATGATGTTAGAGTTGTTGAAGCTACAAGAATAGAAAGCAAAGGAAGTCGCCCAGGGCTTGTGATAGCTTCGGTAGAAAATGAAGAACAGAAAGAGAAATTGATGAAAAGTAAGATAAAGTTGAAATATTCACGAGACTATCAAAAAGTTTACATTGAAAATGAACTGACATCGGAAGCACGAGTACAATTGTCAAATATGATGACAGTGCTGAACGGAATTGGCCGTGAAAAAGACTTTGTGGTTGTAAACGGTAAAATTCAGAAGAGAGCAAACAACACGAGATGTAGAGAATATGACAATGTAAATGGACAAAGACGACCAGAAAGAGAGGAGTGGACACCAGTACAAGGACGACATTTCCGTGGTCGAGGTGGTAGAGGTAGACGCGGATATTAGGAATTAGCGCTTGGTGTTTGGAACATTAGAGGGTGGTCAGCACGTCAAAATGATAATTCAAACTTTAGATGTCATGTTGTAAACGCTTTAAATTTTGATATTCTATGTTTATGTGAAACTTTTTTGAGAGAAAATGATAAAATACATGTAGAAGGTTATACTTGTTTTCAGAGAAACAGGGACAAAGTTCATGTTAATTCTAAGAGAGGTTCTGGTGGGGTTGCGGTTTTAGTTAAAAATGATCTGTTGAAATATTATAATGTTGAAATTTTAAACAGTGAAGTACAAGATATTCTATGGATAAAATTGAGTAATGAAAATGATATAATATGTTTATGTGTATGTTACTTACCACCAGAAAATTCTGTATATAATGACTCACTAGTTTTTTATACTAAACTGCTAGAACAGGTGTATTTGTATCAAAATATAGGTAAATTGTATATATGTGGTGATTTTAATTCTAGATGTGGAGATGCCCAAGATTTTATTGAAGGTGTTGATAATGTACAAATAAGAGAAATTGTTGATAGTGTGTCAAATAGAAATGGTGATTTACTCATTGAGTTTTTAGTAGATTGTAACATGTGTATGGTAAATGGGCGAATTGGCTCGCAAGATTTTACTCATATTAAAGGTACAGGGAAATCTGTTGTAGACTATGTCCTTACTCCACATGAACAGTTAAATGAGGTAATTAACTTTAAAGTGAATACAATGTCAGACTTGGTGACTGAGTTATCTCTTGTCGGATACGAATCGATTCCGGACCATTCACTGTTAGAATGGGGCATACGAGTTAGAACCGATATGTCGGAAGTAGAACAAAACAAGAGCGGTATAGGAGCAAATCGGGTTAAAGGTCCAAGAAAGTTCAAGCTAGATGGATTGAATAACGAACCTTTTTCTAGTGAAAATATGCAAAATGTATTACGAGATACTATATGTCGAATCGAAGTTGCTTTAAACCGCAGTAAAGACGTTAATAAGGCTTTTGTCGAACTGAAACATTTACTTATTAAAGAATTGGAGCTAACATGTAAAGAATTGAAACAGCCCGTTTCTAATATGCGCACGAATAAGTGTAAGCGGAAACCGTATTGGTCTGATGAATTACAGGACTCGTGGAACAAAACGTGTGATGCTGAGAGGCAATGGAAGCGATGTAAATCAATTGGAAAATCTAAACTCCGTACTCGATTTATGCAATCACGAAAAGATTTCGACAAATTAAATCGTAAAGCGAAGCGGAATTATCAGCTAGAACAACAAAATAAACTTCAAAAACTTGGTGAACAAAATTCTTCTGAATTTTGGAAGTCTATAGGCAAATTAGGACTTGCCAATGATCGCAAATCGAGACAAACTTTTCAAATTCGATCAGAAACAGGAGAAATTACAAGTGACATTGACTCTGTATTAGAAAAATGGAAAATAGACTACGAAGAGCTGTACAACAGTGCTGATATAAATGGTTCGTATGATGATGAATTTCTTAAGGACATTAAAAATAAACTTCAAAATAGGAATAATTTAGTCAATGACAATAATATTGATACAACTGAACTAAATAGAGCTATAGAAAGGGATGAGGTACGCGAGGCCGTTTTTCGAGCTAAGCAAGGTAAATCCGCGGGAATTGATGAGATACCGGGTGAGATTTTACGAAATGACACGTGTATAGACTTGCTATATAAAATTATTCAGTTTTGTTTCATAGAAGGGCACGTTCCTAGTGAATGGTTAACGAGTATGATCTCTCCGATTCCGAAACCGAAAATGGACCCCCTTAATCCACTTGAATATCGTCCAATTTCATTAATATCAGTGCCGTGCAAAATATATGCGGATATTTTGAATAAAAGATTGACAAATTGGTTAGAACAAAATGACATGTTAGCAGAAGAGCAAAATGGATTTAGACGTAACCGAAGCTGTTTGGATCATTTATATATACTTACAACAATTATTAAAAATAGAAAGTTACAAAGGAAAGATTCATTCGTGTGCTTTGTGGATGCGAAGAAGGCTTTTGATAATGTAAATCGGGACATGTTGTGGTATAAGCTGATGAAAATGGGTATTAACGGAACGTTTCTAAAAGCAATTCAGTCTCTTTACGATGCGACACTAAGTGCTGTAAAATTAGGAAACAACTTGACAGATATTTTCCCGGTTCAATACGGTGTGAAACAAGGCTGTAAAATGTCTCCTACTTTGTATTCTATATATGTTAACGATCTTGCGGAGGATATTCGCTCGCTTAATGCTGGTGTAGATATTGGTGACTTAAATGTATCTATTCTTCTTTACGCTGACGATGTTGCGTTGATAGCTCCAAATGAGCAGAATTTACAAAAGATGTTGGACTGTTTAAACACCTGGTGTAGGAAATGGAGAATGACTCTAAATACAGAAAAAACGAAAGTTATTCATTACCGTAATAAAAACATTGCTAGATCTGCCGAATTTAAATGCGGAGATATTTCAGTTAATTATATTTCATCCTACAGATATTTGGGACTACATTTGAATGAATTTTTGGATTATAAACATACAGTACGAGAAATTACTAAATCAGCAAGCAGAGCACTTTCAGCCTTATATGCTAAATTTATTTCGTGTGGTGGAATGACTTGTGATGTGTTTACGAAACTATATAGGTCGGTAGTTGAGCCTGTTCTATACTATGGTTCTGGAATATGGGGACATACAAATTGGAGAGAGGTACAAGTTATACAGAACAAAGCATGTCGGTTATTCTTAGGAAGTGCTTCAAATGCGTCAAATATAGCCATTCAAGGTGATATGGGACTTACAAGTACGAAATCAGCAGAAATTTTGGAAACTTTTCGTTTATTTCTTAGAGTGAGCAAAGCTTATGATACAAGACTTACGTATAAGGTTCATATGTGGAGTAAGGATTGTTCTAGGTCATGGGATAAAAATTGTATAAAGAAAGCACAAATTTTAGGTATTGAAAATGTTATTAATGATACTTTTTCCATTAAACATAAACTGCAAGATATCAAATCTAAACTATGTGAAAAAGATAAAAATGAGTGGGTTGAAAAATTGTTTAATGACAGAAATCAATGTAATGGTAATAAATTACGTATTTATAGAGAGTATAAACATGTTTTAGAATTTAGTTCTTATGTAAAATTAGTTCGTAACAGGCAGCATAGACGTGTTTTGTCAAATTTTAGAAGTGGCTGTTTACCACTGGCAGTTGAAACGGGTAGATACACCAAGCCAAAAATTCCTTTAAATGAGCGCACTTGTATATATTGTACAGATAATTGTGTAGAAGATGAAAAACATTTTTTATTAGGGTGCGATTTTTATGCAGATTTAAGATATGATTTAATGAAAAAATCTGGTGATATTTGTGATTCTTTTAATGATCTTGATTTACAGGAAAAATTTATTTTTTTAATGTCAAATGATGCTATTCAACCATTTTTAGCTAAAACTTTATATCAAATGTTTTATCGAAGAAGGTATTGTGTATAGTAATATTTTAGTACATTAGTTTTAATTGTTTTATAATATGTGTGATATTTTTAAAGTGTCTCATAAGTCAGTAATTTGGCTGGGTACCAATATTTTAATTGTAATATTTAATAATTTTTAATTGCATATTATGTTATTATATGTATTCATTGTGTTTTATATTGGTATGTGACACTATAATAAATTATTCTGATTCTGATTCTGATATATGAGTTTGAACTTCCCTTTGGGGCTATCTTTCTTGTTTAAGGCAATGTTTCCTTTAACCATATAAAGTACGTATCATGTGCTTGGCTAAACTATTCTCATCAGATGGCTAATAAATTTTACATTAAATATCATTATGATAATTACAATAAGTTCTGGAAACCAGTTAACTTTATGGTAATGGTAGATAATAAAATTCACAAGTACAAACAAAGCAATAATACAATTTACAATGTATTATATCAAAGGACATGCTTGTCTTTCTTTAATTGACTATGTACTCATATAATTCAAGATTTTTAAGATGTTGATTTAAATGAAACTCAATCCATATATTAAAGCTATTTATAAATTTATACAACAAATTTATATATTTATTGTTGGTTTGATTCTGTTCCTAAAATTATAAATATTTATGTTTTATAAGGAAAAGTTAATGAAAAAACATAAATACCATATTTATATATAAGTTTTACAATAATATGTCACAAATTTGTTCCAAAAGAATTGGGACCGTTGCCAAATGTTGGCAGTATTCTCCCATAGTTTTCAAATGAAATAAGCATATAGTTAAGCAGGAATGTAATTATTTTATAGGATTTTATCATATTTAAATAGGACTGTTTTTAACCAAAAAAAATTGTTTTCTAATTAATTCAAAAATTTAAACTTATCCTTATAAGGGGAGATAACTCAGATGTTCATAATATTATGAAAATGATGGAAATTAAATCTCTGATTAAACTTATAAATAATTAAATAGTTTTGTATTCATTTTCATTATATAATCAATTTTATGGGGTATTTAGTTAAATATACTATTAATCAAAATAAAATCACTATCAGACGTATGCATCCTGTGGGGCACTGATACCGGAAACTCCACAACATACAAAGGTGGTGTAGGATTACAGCTGGGGCATGTCTGCCTCTCGGGCGTCAGTCCATATTTGGTCAGAGACTGACTGAAACCAATGGGAAGGTGGCTCTCATGTTGACCAGTCACATGACTAATTAAGAAATTGTTTGAAACAAAGTGTGCTAACTTCAAACAAAAGTGCGCTAACTTCATTTTCAATTTGGCATGGCTGTAAGCAGCAAAGTTTTCAGCAAAAACTATTTTTGATTTCCCACCCACCTCACCTCTTGTTTATTGCATATTATTTAGTTTTTCTTGTTTATAGTTATGTCTATGTAGATATTGTGTAGTTTTTGATTGTAATGAGTACCACAGTTTTGCTGATCTATGTATTTTTGTCTTTCGCCTATATTTTGCCAATTATATGTTTGCATCTAATTGGAATTTATAATAAACTGTGGATTACTTGGCCCAAACCTGTCTTTGGTATTTATTCAAGCATTGATTATACTTGGCCCAAACCTGTCTTTGGTATTTATTCAAGCATTGATTATACTTGGCCCAAACCTGTCTTTGGTATTTATTCAAGCATTGATTATACTTGGCCCAAACCTGTCTTTGGTATTTATTCAAGCATTGATTACTTATCCAAGGTTTCCTCACCAGACTCTGAACTAGTAACTCAATTCAGTTCAGGATTTGGTTGGGACTCCTTTTTTGTTAAATCACAAACACACACAAACAGCAGAAACAATTACAGGGAAAAACCTACAATGGGATAAAGGGGGGAGGGGAAGCGAAAGAGTTAGTTTGGATTAATCTTAGACAAAGATTATTATTCCCGTATTATGCAAGTATTATATATATTTTTTTTTTTCTCCATCAAATTTCAAAGACAATTAATAATGCCATGAATGCACTTATTAATCAAGCGAGAAAACTTTTCTATTTGCCCTATGGTAAATCAATATAAATAATAAGTATATATTTGATTCAAACTCATCTTCAATAATGATCCTGCATTTTAGTTGCATTAAAATCAATCATAATTTCCAAAGGGTTGCATATGCACTTGTAACATACATTTTCAAATTGGTACAATTTCTAACAATCACCACATCATTTTAAAAGTTTTGGAAAATGTAGTTTCTCATCAGAAAATAAAGAAAATGGTACATGCTCAATCAGGGTAGCCCATAGCTGATAGTAAGTGGCAGCACAATTATGGTAAGCTGGAGTTACTGACTTTTGTCTAAAGAGAAATCTTAAATTCTCTTCGATCGTAAAATATCTTTTTTATGTAATCAATTTTTAAAACAGTCATTAACTGTATTTGCCAACTGCTGTGAAATTTCACATACCAATTTAGAGTAGTGACCTAAATTGCTTGTAAATTTCAAATTGAATTGGAGCATGTCTTATTCACGATATAAATTTCGTCAATGTCTAATTTTAATCTGCAAGAAATGGCTTTAAATTTGTGAAGATGGCCATAAAATGCAATTTTTCTAAGTTGTTAAAAGAAACCATGCAATAAAGCTGAAACCTTCTTCCCATTTGTTAAGTTTCATTCCCTTACACAGTGGAGTCATTAACAAATAATACTTTTTCACCATGACTTGGTGCAAATTGTTACTATCCAATCCCTACCGGAAAACCATTCATTTTGAGAAAGTCATTTGAAGTAAATTAAATACACCATCTAAATTCTAATCACATTTCTGAATGAAACTCTATAAATGAATTTGTTTTATAAACAAAGCAATAAGCCATAGCATTAAGATTAAATGACGGAAACCTATGATTACTTTGAGCTTCTATAATAAACAACTTGGTTAATTTAGTCTATGATAAACAAGTGCAACCTTATTTGTCCAATAAATATTTTGCATAAATTGTGCACTGATCTATCACGTCTCTTCTACTGCAGTGTCTGTTTACTTAATTTTGTAAATTAAGAAACATTTGGTTTTTTTTTCGGTTTTTGTATACATCTATGCAGACAGTCTAACCAAATTTTAAAAAAGACTGGCATATTCCAAAGCTACAGACAAGCAAAATTTTAATACATTTTTATGGCGGCTCATCTTTAAGAATTGACCATGATTAAGGTCAATTCATGGGTTTACCTTGTAAATTTAGCAGAACTAATAAAACCAATAAAATTACTGAAAACATCTGCAACAATCAATATAGAATTGCACATACAAAGAATAGACTTATTTCTAAATGCAAAGAGAAAAAAGGCATAAAGTGTATAGTTTTCAATAAAGGACATTTGAAAGTCAACCACAAGAGCACAAACTCAATCTGACAAACTCATAAATATTAACTACAATTTGTCCAGTAGCTTAATGAGAAACAGATGAAAAGTATTATATATAATGTGACTTTATGGAAACCTATTTTAGCATCAATTTGACAAGTTTGCTATCCAATACACTTTAGAATAGAAAATGGTTTAGATCTCTGGTCAGCCATGATGCCATCATTATTCCCTTAAAGTTCGAAAAAATCTTGACATCATTCAACCATTAAGACATATAGATATATATATACATAGAAATGTTTCTTGTAATATCATTTGATCATTACCAGATTTTAATTTTCCAATTAAGGAAATGCAGAAAAAAATATTTTTTTCAATAAATACAATGATTTTAAGTAGCTTTTTAGAAAAGAAAATTATTTGATCTAAAATAATTTCTCATTGCTTTTCTTGATAAGCAATCAGCTACTGTTATCATTTCCAATTTCCAATAATTATCGACATGAATCTCATTCAGGGCCACATGATATCACAGGATTTTACATAGTCTAATCTCCATGTATATATGTCTCTAATATAACACGTTGTATGAGTTACTGCCCTTAAATGAATCGTTTACTTTTTTTGTATTTTTATGCTGATGGCTTGGTCATTAATTAACACTAGAACAGACATTTGAAACTGACTGGATTTAAAAAGATAAAACATCCATGACCTTTGGTGGCAAATATATGATTTATAGGAGTTATTGCCTTTATAGTCAATTTTTAATCATTTTTTGTAAATCTTTAAGTAATCTTTTACAAAAATCTTTTCCTCTGAAACTACAGGGCCAAATTAATCCAAACTTGGCCACAATCATCATTCGGGTATCTAGTTTAAAAATGTGTCCGTTAACCTGGCCATCCAACCAAGATGGCCGCCATGGTTAAAAATAGAACATAGGGGTAAAATGCAGTTTTGGCTTATAAATCAAAAACCAAAGCATTTAGAGAAAATCTGAAGGGGTTAAATTGTTTATCTATCTGCCCTGAAATTTTCAGAATAATTGGATCGGAAAACCGGTTGTTGGGTTGCTGTTCCTGAATTGGTAATTTTAAGGAAATTTTGCCTTTTTTGTAATTATCTTCAATATTATTAAAGATAGAGATAAGCTGTAAACAGCAATAATGTACAACAAAGTAAGACCTAAAAATAAGCCAAAATGGTCAATTGACCCCTTAAGGAGTTATTGTCCTTTATAGTCAATATTTAACAATTTTCATAAAATTTCTAAATTTTTAACCGGATTTTTGTGTCAAAAATGTCGGTTATTGATTTGGGGATGTACGGCGGGCAGGCGGCAACCAAATGTTGTACTGTTCAGGAGTTACGGTTCTTGAAAGTTTAAAAAATGTTGTGTCCGTGCATTTACTCATGAACCGTTCAACCAAACCTTTTAAAATTTTAATATGTTATTGCTTACAACAAAATGGAGGTCAAGTTCAATAATGACGATTTTGACTTTTACCGTTCAGGAGTTACGGTTCTTGAAAGTTTGAAAAATGTTGTGTCCGTGCATTTGCTCATGAACCGTTCAACCAAACCTTTCGGTTCTTGAAAGATTGAAAAATTGTGTTACCTGAGTATTATTGGCAGATTATACAACAGAAATGGGATTCATTAACTTAAGAAGCATTCTATGTTTTAGATATTTTCAAAATCCTAGGTAGGTGGACTTAGTAATTTTTTCTTACTTTATGCATTAAGGGCACACAGTTTGTCCTGCTAGAGGGTCATTTTCTATCTAGTTTATATGTTGTTATTGTTGACAACATGGAAGTCAAGTTTGATATTGATAATCATAAATTTTACCTATTAGGAGTTTTGGTCCTTGTAATATTGATAAATGACAGAACACAAATAAATGTTAAAGAATCCGGTTTACTGTCATTTTGACAGCTCTTGTTACTAATATTTTCCACTGTAACTACTGGGCCAAGTTCATAATTGATACAGATAATTGTAAGCAGCAAGAATGTTCAGTAAAGTAAGATGTACAAACACATCACCATCACCAAAACACAATTTTGTCATGAATCCATCTGCGTCCTTTGTTTAATATTCACATAGACCAAGGTGAGTGACACAGGCTCTTTAGAGCCTCTAGTTTTAACCACGACCGGATTTGAACAAATCATGAAATTTTATTATATCCACACTATTGATAAAGGCAAGCTAGAAAATTTCATGTTGACATATGTAGAAAGGCAACATCCAAGCTGCTTTCTGATCTTTGGTCTGTTTGACATATTCCATGTTTCAATTCTATTTGCTAAATACAAAGGACCCTTATAATCAATATTGTCAATAATTATGTCAAGTTTTATTCCCCTACCAGGTTAACGTGCACTGACAAAGTTAACCAAACCTAGGAGTGTTTTCCTACGGGGAATCCATCGTACTAATCTAATAAAAGAAATAAATATTTTGACATTCACGACAACAGTAATTGTGTAAAGTTGTTCTAATCCCTTTTCAAACCATTCAAAATGATAACTTTATTAAGTGTTTATATATTCAAACTTTTCAAACTAGAAACTGTATTAAGTCTAGGGTTAATACACTTTTGCAAAAGGACAGTGACATTTTCTAAACTTGATTGCTAATTTACTGTTCTCAATTCTCAAAAGGTTTTTCAATTGTCTGTAATGTCAAACTCATACAGCTGTAACCCTTTACTGTCAGGCGTCAAATGGTAATTTTTGGCTGCCGTTTAGTGTCAAATTGGTTAAAATTTTACCAACTTGGTCAAAATATCCTTGTCTGTCAGAGGTCTCAAATAATTATCGTTACCGTTATTTTTGGAAAAATTGGCATGATTCTTCAATAAGTAGATTGTTTTTATCATCTAGAAGGAAGTGTACATTTTTTCGTCATTATTCATCATGAAGGTATCCCCATTACAATCCACATGTAGAGACTGAAATTATGTCACCAATAAGAATATACAGGACACAATTGTCACTTTTAGCTTTTTCATACTTTCAGGTTATTATAAAAGGAGTTTTGGAAAAGTTTCCATAGAAACATATACCACTTAAATTTGGTTTGACATAAGCTCACACTTTCCTTTAGGTCCATTTAAAATGACAATCCATTGATTGAAGTGGAAAGAGGACAGTTTTTTCCAAAGAAAACCTTTCCTACTTGAGAACAGTACTTCAGAAACTTATTAAAGCTGATCATGTAGAGATGTCCAATTATTGTCCATTAGTGACAGTGTCAAGTTGACAAGGCATTTACAAAAGGAGAGTAACACCACACTTAATATCATATTATCACAATTTTTTCACATTTCCTCAAGACATGCCTAGAATACCATTAACAAATTGTTCAGAGGGGATATAATATTTTCATTGAATAACACTGACAAAGGAATCTAATATCAATTTATAATCAAAACAGAATTGAATTCTCAATAATCAAGTTCTAAGTTATTTTATACTAAAAAGAATTTGTTCCATTTAATAAACAGCGAATAAAACATTTTCTTCTAAAATTATCTTTTGACATTTTATTCACTGTTTCCGACAACATGTCAAGAATAAATAAAATTTGATCCAGTTATCTTTATTGTCATTCAGGAATAATATTTTGCACCTTAATAAAATAAACAATATTTTCTGTACAAGGAAGGATTTAAATTATAAGACACAAGAGGAGTGAAAGATACCAAAGGACATTCAAACTCATAAATCGGAAATATAATGACAACACCATCATGGCAAAAAAAGAGGTACACGTAAAAAAACAAAAAACCTCCCCAAAAAACTTGGGGGTGATCTCAGGTGCTCCGGAGGTGACCAAATCCTCGAGAGCAGATCCTTCTCAACATGTGGCAACCACTAATGTTGCTCATGTTAGTACAAACTGACCAAAAATATTTTACGAAAAAAAAGGAGAGCAAAGAAAAGTATTAGTCCAAACCAATGACTGCAGCTTTATATATCCACAGATTTCAAAATGACAAAATTCCCTATCCGCCAATCAAGCACTTTTTGCAATGAAGCACAAAAACCTTAATAATTTTCTGATCTCAAAATTTGTGACTATTTTGTTTCGAATTTGTTTTTATCAAACTTTAACCACCCAAATAACAATTTTATTAATAAGAAAGACAAACTGAAATTTATGCAATATCAACAAAAGTATATATATTGCACCAATTGACAATAAATTTTATTGTTTTTCAATAAAATGAGTCTCATTGTGACATAACTGATTCAATGACTGTATGTGCACCAATAATCTATATCTAAATCTCTTTTTTCTTTAATATTATGATAAAATAGCATGTAAAAAGACAATTTGATTAAAAATTAGTTCACTGTATTTTTCTCTAATCTTTTTGAAACATGCATGTATCAATATACTGTACTTACCTAATGAAAGAAATTAAAATCTTTTATTAATAAAAATTCTAAATTCTATAAAACTACTCAATATTTAAATCCTTGTTGATCATTATATCAGTTGTAACAAGAAGTAATTGTAACAGGATGCTGTTACGAAGTCTCCCAAACAAAGCTCCCATAACTCGCCATTCATATGGTCCCATGTTCATTTGATTTGATTTTTTGTCCCATACAAGAATATATATGGCTTACGAGTAGGGATCTCCACCATTTACAAGTATTCAAACAGGAGGGGGTGGTGGTGACCCCCAGGAAATTTACCTACATTTCATTTGATTTGTTTTATCGTCCCCTACAAGAATGTATATGGTTTAAGGGTGGGGATCTGGACCGTTTACGAGATAATAGCACATTCTCAAATTGAACGGGGTGGGGCGACCCCCAGGAACTTCCCTTTCATTTTATTTGATTAGCTTTATTGTCCCATACAAGAATATATATGGTTTAGGGGTGGGGATGTTGACTGTTTACAAGTTTTCAAACAAGAGGGGGTGGGGTGACCCCCTTGGGACTTCCCTCTTATTTCATTCCATTTGTTTTATTGTCCTCTACAAGAATATATATGGTTTAGGGGTGGGGATGTTGACGGTTTACAAGTTTTCAAACAAGAGGGGGTAGGGTAACCCCCTCCGGACTTCCCTTTTATTTCATTTCATTTGTTTTATTGTTCCCTACAAGAATATATATGGTTTAGGGGTGGGGATGTTGACCGTTTACAAGTTTTCAAATAAGAGGGGGTGGGGTGACCCCCTAGGGACTTCCCTTTAATTTCATTTCATTTGTTTTAATGTCCCCTACAAGAATATATATGGTTTAGGGGTGGGGATGTTGACCGTTTACAAGTTTTGAAACAGGAGGGGCGGGGTGACCCCCTAGGGACTTCCCTTTAATTTCATTTCATTTGTTTTATTGTCCCCTACAAGAATATATATGGTTTAGGGGTGGGGATCTGGACCGTTTACAAGATAATAGCACATTCTCAAATTGAACGGGGTGGGGATGACCCCCAGGGACCTCCCTTTAATTTCAGTTGATTTGTTTTATCGTCCCATTTAAGAATATATATGGTTTAGGGGTGGGGATCTGGACCGTTTACAAGATATAAGCATATTCTAAATTGAAGGGGGTGGGGATGAACTCCAAGGGACTCCCCTTATATTTCATGTGATTTGTTTTATTGTCCTAAAATCAATTCTGAAGACTTCATGTATCTATCACTTACAGTTTTCAAGTTATATTCATTTGAAAATTTTAGAAAATAAAATCCCATAGGGTTCTATAGTAAACCCCTCCCTCCTTTCTACCCCCCAAAATACCCATTAATAGACCCCAATGCACAAACGAAAGATTGATGGCTCACCTAGACATATTAGTCTACCATTTTATGAAATTCTAAGTCAATCTGACAAGCGGTTTTGGAGAAACGCTGCGGACAAGTTCATTTTAAAAGTGGCGGAAGAAGAGGAAGAAGAAGAAGAATAACTAGATTTGTAATTGCTAGCAATAACGGATAGCACCCTTGTCCCCCCATTGCCAGGCGAGCGGCAGCCATTTTGAAAATTCAAAAGTCAAAGAGTGCATCTACACATGCAAGTTATCATTTTTGTAAAATTTCATTAAGTTTGGAGCATTTTGAAATTTTGGACAATTTAATGTTTCCATGGTTATGGCGGCCATTTTGGAAATTCCGACTTCAAAATGCTACTCCGTACATGTCAGCCACTATTTCTATAAATTTTCATCCAGTTTGCAGCACTTTATTTTTTTTGGAAATTTTGAACATTTGTGCTGCAACCATGGTTACAGTAGATAATTCCAAAATTCTAAAAGCAGACATCTCATTGCCACATGTCATGTTATATATCAATACAGTTTCATTTACTTTGCTGCACTATTCTCTGAGAAAATGCTGATTTTATGCATTTTTCATAGGGTCAATGCAAAACTTGGCCCTAGTTTCCATGACAACGGCAGCCATTTTGAACTATCCAAATATTGTTTTGACATCTTGGCATACTGGGTCACATTTTCATAAAGTTTCATCCAGCTGGATGTTATAATGAAAGAGTTAGAATTTTTGATATTTGAGCTGTTTCCATGGTAACGGCAGCCATTTTGGAAATTCCAAAGTCAAACTGCAAATCATCTCATGCCAGTTACCATTCCTGTGGAGTTTCTTCCAGTTTGGAACACTTTGAATATTTTCGGATTTTTGCAGTTTCCATGGAAACGGCAGCCATCTTGACCATTCCAAAGTCAGGTGCACAACTTCATATGCTGGTCCACATTATGGTATAGTTCCATCAACATTGGTCCATACAATTCCGAGAAACTGTGTGGACAAAAAGTGTTGAAGAAGAATAATAAAAATAAGGAAAAAAAGAAACGTACAATAACAATACGTCACCCCAACTCCGTTGAGGGTGCCATAATAAAAATAATAAGAACTGAGCAAAAACAATAAGTCTCCAAACAGACTGAATAAGAGTAGTAAAGATAAGTGTGTTAATTCATTACATGGATGTACCAAATTACTTATGTTGGGGGGGGGGGGGGATTTTTTCATGGCATGCAGATTTTGGCCCAAGTATTAAATCAAATATCTGCAAAAATTGAATCTTTGAAGTAAATAAATTCAGAGTATCTACATTTTTAATTTCTTTAGTGTCATATGAAACCTCAAATTAAAAAAAAAATTGCATCCGTTATTTATAACTAAATGGATAGTTTTCATTATACAACTTATATACATATACTTTTTTCTGAGGAAAATTCTTTAATTTGTCCACATTTAGAAGAAGTTTACTAATTTTAATTGCCTGCTTCCAGGAAGCAATTCGCCTACATATTTTCAGTATGCATAATGACGTGAGCGTGACCCTCCTCGTACAAATTCGGTGATCGCAATACGCATGGATGTCAATAAAATAAACAATTATCTGATTATACATGTTAAACACGTGCTCAATACCCATGCTTTTTACTATAAGGTGACAATCGGTAAACTTCGGCTTCAAAACACGGCATTTAATGAGCAGCCATAGTTGTTAAATCACAACAGACAGAGAGAAAAAAATTGACGATTATACGATATATTTGCGTAAAAAATGATAAAATCCTGCACAGAACAATAAGTTTATGATATATACATGCATTGGTTCAAGAATTGGATGAACATTATTTTTCACCACTCACTCGTTTCTTATGACTTTAAGTTTTACATTTCAAATTGAGAATTTAATTCCTCTCTTTTTATTATTTCCCTACTATGGTTGAAGTTATTTACAAGCTGACTTGCAGACTTTTAAATGGCAAAACCATGAATCAAGTATCTATGAAATTACAATTTTTCCTCATTCCAGAAAAAGTGGCACCAAGAAAAGTTAATGAATCCACCATACATTGCCAGTAAACCCTTTCAGAAGGAGATACAACTCAGTACAATATCAAATCCATAAACCACCATCATCCATGCATCAATAACTGTGACATTATGATCTCAAATTCCCTGAACCTTCTACAGATATATCAATCATTATCATTATCATTCACAAATTGTCTACAGTGACAAGTTTACAAAACAACCATTTTTCAGGCTAGTTGTAACACCAGAAAGGAAATAAAGCCAGGAAAGTCAATCATTAAAGGAGATCATTACTTCTGGTCATTCCTTCAGTGACAACGTTTACAAAACAACCATTTTTCAGGCTAGCTGTTATAGTAGAATAGAAATAAAGCCAGGATAATGCAATCATTAAAGGCGACCATTAGTTCTGGTCAGTTGAAGGTCATAGATAGTTTATAACATTGGATTAACTACAAGTTAATTAAGATTAAGTGAAATGATGTTGGTCAAACTTTTTATTGTCTGGCTGAGATTTTGAAATTGTCAACACAAGATTTATAGGAAATTGTAAGAGGTAAAGAATAAAGGATCAAGAAATAAATTATGCATTCCTCATTAAGAACGGAGATTCTATAACTTTATGCACATATAAAGTACTTTCATTACAACTGCTCATATGTATCATTGAATTAAACTATTTTATTCAAGAGGTTATTGGTTTGTAAACAGGACCAATAAACTGACAAAATTAAAATTATTCTAATATTGCCACTCTTCATCTTAAAAGTCACAGTGAGGCCTTCAACATGGAGAAAAAAAAAACTCTCACCTCACTAAAAGTCAAAGAAGTTTTATGTATAGTTTGTGAGTTGGAGGTCCAGTTTGAACATCAAGAACCTGTTAAGGATGTACTTAGGTGAGCTAAGGTAAAATTAAATAAATCAAGAATTCAAAATTGATACTTTTAGCGTGAAGAGTATTAGTTAAGGATTAAAATAAGCTAAAAATTTTGATAGGTCATGGAGCTCCTTTTCGAGATATTTGATTTAGAAAATATGGCGGGAAAAGGCTGACTCGGACTTTTACCTTATAATTTGCATTGGTATAATATAGGTCTCAAATCAAAAGAAAGAAAATCAAGAATCTGCTTAAATTTGGTAAAATGACCTTTTATGAGCTATTACATTGTAAGTCTTGTGTTTAAAGTGAAATAGGTGTTATGGGGCACAATATTTTACCTTGTATCATATGGAAAAACACAAAGGTGTCCGAACATTTGACACTTACAGTATTCCAAAACCTCACCTAAGTACATCCTTAAATCCTTAAAATTTACAACGCATATAAATTTTTCTGTGTATTTAAATTTCCCCATTCTTTGAACCCCACAAGGCCAAATATTTCAATTTATATGGCACCAATAAACTGTTTAAATTTAACTTAAAATTCAAAAATTCAATTTCAAAATTCTTATAAGAAATAATTGATCAGTGCTAATCTTTTTGATATAAACTAGGTCATTTGGTGCTTTCCAAGATTGAGAAGATTTTAGAATTAGACTATCTTTTTTTCTTTTTCTAAGACTAGAAATCAAGATACCCTAAATATCTCATATTATTCATATTTGCTATAAACGCTAGATAGCAGCACTAAAATCCAACCTCTTCAAAAACAATTAAGTTGAAAGTTGATTAAAAATTACCTGTGGCATGGGCCTCTTCTGATTCCTCAATTAAATCTGTATACAAGAAAATCATAACTATCGCTAGAGAGCACCAAAATAATCCAAATAATAAAATCACAATAGCCAACTTGTTGTCCCGCCAGCACCGATTACACTTCCCTAACATTCGGTCAGACATCCCTGGACGACATCGTAATAACGGTTGTAAGATATTCCCCTCCTCTTCCATTTAATGCTTTTAAACTTTGAACATCTTCCACATTGAATTCTCTTCAGCAAAACTTTACATAATTACAGCTAAGATGTAAATTAATTAAGCGTTGATCGATTAACATGGGAGTTATGAAATATAATTTGATTAACCATTATTTTATGGAATCATCAAATACTTAAAGCATTTGAACTGTATCTGTATTCCTGACCTTTGTTCCTTTTTACTGATTTCCCATGGCAGTTATTTGTTTAATTCTAAAGGGTATGCTGAATCTGCAATTTTTACATATTTTCGTGCAGGTTACCAATTAGTTTCTTACTTCCTGTTCATAACTTTGATTTGAGGAAATATTAATAAATTATTAATTCACCTTTGACAATCCAATCAAATAACAATAAGAGTATTAATTCTGTTCCAATTCTTCTATAAATATTAGTCGCTTTCGTTACAAATTGCTTTTTGAAAATAACGAAAATATTTTCCTATTGTCACGATATTAGTTTGTTACGATGAATAATTTACCCCATCAATAAACATGTAATATTGAAAATAAAATTCTGACAAAACATCCAACATTTTATGCTGTTAGCTTTCTTACTCTGCTTATTCATTGGTAATAATTAATTAATTCTAAATCCTTTAAATCCAATATATTATGCAATAAACAGTTTCACCACTAGTCAAAACATTTCATCGATACTATCAAAAATAATAATTATCCAATTAAATTTTTTATCCCAATCTTTTTAGTCTCATTTCAATTGGTGAATTCCTTAAGAGATCGACAAATGTAGATCTATGCAACAATTTGATGCCAGAAAGTACAAATAGTGATACAAATTGAACTTGTTAATTAGTATAATATTACACAATTTCCGTCGTCTCTTTGTTTTGGAGAAGTCAATACCAAAGCAATTATTGTCACTACTATGTCCGATTTCATGCCGAGCTGCTTTTCCCGAACATTTCCATTTATACTACATCAGTCGAATCACTAATTTGAAAATTATAGTAAAGAGAGCACCAGCGCTATTATATGGAAACAAAATCTTCTGTAATTTATGTATACCTTTTACTCCGTACTTTATTCCCGTCATAGCAATTTAAAATTGATACCAGTAACGGAAATGGAATGGTAACTTAAAGTGTAACAATAAGCCAAATAGCTTTTAGCTTACTATACAGCAACTAAAATGTTACATTTTTCTTAGACAGTATCAACTTTGACTACAGTATTCCAATAATGGCTGATATTAAGGTTTATATCACATTCTATCAACACCAATAAGATATGAATAATACAAAATAATGTATAGGCATATTTGAATATGGAACAAAAAATTACTTTATATAGTCTCGTTCATGTTACGGTACAAAATGTTGTACAAATTAAATTGTTTTAAAATGTCATAAATATTTAAAAGAGTTCCAACAAAAAAAATTGTGATATCTATAATTCATACAAATTCCAATTGAATTGTTGCATGTTGTTATTTCACAGTTTATTAGGAGACTAAATCCTTTGAAATTACTACAGGGTCACATAATGTTGTGTCAGTAAGAAGGCAATCTAACTTGCGAACAAATCAAAATGACTTTCTTTCAATTACGTTATGAATAATTAAGACAATGCGAACAATTCAACATCAACAAGTAATAATAAGTCTTCCTTTAAACATCGTATTTGTATTCATTCTTCAACACAACTGAAATTCATCAAATGGGAAAAATCTCAAACATTTAACAACCAAAACAAGAGGAATATCTATCCATCTTAACATTTTCTCCATGTTTATATTTGCAAAAATAGTTATTCTTTATTAGTTTCAATACCATAAAACTCCTTTGAATTATAACCAAACAGAAACAACACAATATCGTTTAAAAGATGTAAAGTATTATTAATATGCATGAGCATAACCGTGTAAGTATTTTTGTATGTACTGATTCCATTAAGATTGCGAAGCTTAACAAATCAATGTAGTGATTGAGTTTTCTCCAATCGCTCTACCTTTAGATGAAAGATCAATTGTTTAAAGCTAAAGTCTGCTGTAAAATTTCATCAATTTGACTTTCCACCATTTATTGTTTAATCTATAAACTATTACTACTAAGCCATCTTTTTCCCTACGATTCACACTATCAGTGACAGGGACCATTTTTAACTTAGTCTAGAAGTCTGATTTTGTCCAAACTGATTGTTATTTAATAGTTTGTTTCTCTGTATGTTTATTGTCGTGTGTTTATTGTTGCACTTCAGAGTTATGTTGTTTTATTGTTGCACTTCAGAGTTATGTTGTTTTACTGTTGCACTTCAGAGTGATGTTGTTTCATTGTTGCACTTCAGAGTTGTGTTGTTTCATTGTCGTGTGTTTACTATTGCACTTCAGAGTTATGTTGTTTTACTATTGCACTTCAGAGTTATGTTGTTTTACTGTTGCACTTCAGAGTGATGTTGTTTCATTGTTGCACTTCAGAGTTATGTTGTTTTATTGTCGTGTGTTTATTGTTGCACTTCAGAGTTATGTTGTTTTATTGTTGCACTTCAGAGTTATGTTGTTTTACTGTTGCACTTCAGAGTTATGTTGTTTACTGTTGCACTTCAGAGTGATGTTGTTTCATTGTTGTGTGTTTATTGTTGCACTTCAGAGTTATGTTGTTTTACTGTTGCACTTCAGAGTTATGTTGTTTTATTGTCGTGTGTTTATTGTTGCACTTCAGAGTTATGTTGTTTCATTGTTTTTGTTTACTGTTGCACTTCAGAGTTATGTTGTTTCATTGTTTTTGTTTACTGTTGCACTTCAGAGTTATGTTGTTTTACTGTTGCACTTCAGAGTTATGTTGTTTTATTGTCGCACTTCAGAGTTATGTTGTTTCATTGTTTTTGTTTATTGTTGCACTTCAGAGTTGTGTTGTTTTACTGTTGCACTTCAGAGTTATGTTGTTTTACTGTTGCACTTCAGAGTTATGTTGTTTTACTGTTGCACTTCAGAGTTATGTTGTTTCATTGTTTTTGTTTACTGTTGCACTTCAGAGTTATGTTGTTTTACTGTTGCACTTCAGAGTTATGTTGTTTTACTGTTGCACTTCAGAGTTATGTTGTTTCATTGTTTTTGTTTACTGTTGCACTTCAGAGTTATGTTGTTTTACTGTTGCACTTCAGAGTTATGTTGTTTTACTGTTGCACTTCAGAGTTATGTTGTTTCATTGTTTTTCTCTTATAGTTGATTTGTCCTAATCATGCATGAAATTTTTGCCATTGGATGTTAAGCAACCAACAATCAATCAATCAATCAATCTTATAGTTGATGCATCTAAATATAGTTTGTAACCCAGATTTGTTTTCTTTTTATCAGTTCATTACTTTTGAACAGCGAATTCTACTGTTGCTTTAATTTTTTATGCCATGTCAATAAGTATTTTTGTATTGGCAATACTTTGTTATTGAGATTTTTTTGCAATATGGTGATTTGAGCAAAATGTTATATATATTTATCCATAATATTTCAAATGTAGTTGTAACTATCTGAGACACAGTTTTAAATATACTTCTGAACATGCATGAGATATTTGCCACTGGAGATTAAGCAACCAACTATCAATCAATCAATTTTAGAAAGCACAACATTATTATATCATTGATATATTGGGTCAATGTGACAGCAATTGAGCCAACCACAAAAAACTGATATCAACGGGTTCAATAAATAGTCTACATTCTTCAAAAATATTCAAGGTTCAAAATCTTATTACGAAAAAAATCAAAAGACAGAAATATTCAATCAAATATGTATTATACATACGAAGATGTGTCTACAATTTAGACATGGAATATGGCATGGAGTATGTCAGATGATTAAATTTAATTGAATTATCTCCCCTTTTTATTCAACCTATTCCATCTTCTTTCAAACCTAATACAATCAAATGTCATTCAATCATTGTTGTTTTCACGATGTCTAGTTAAAATGACATTTCAATACTTCTTCCTTAAAGAACTATCAATATAAAGGAGAATTTAAAAGGAAATGATTTGCATTGATTCATCAATATATGTCTTCTGCTCATGTCAAAAACATTGCATTATCAAATTCAAACATATTCTTGTTTGTTTTACAATGTCTTTTTGTCTGGTCTAAACAAGAGCGCATAAACAAAATTTTATACAGAATATCAAGAATATGTATAGTAAGACTATGCAAATCCTTGAGCATATATAATACCATCTTTAGAATTTAATGTTATTAACTGTTTGAGAAGGTCGACTAATTCCATATGTCTAATAGTTCAAAGTTATGACTACTTATGACTACATGCCAATGGCCCCTAAAATTTGGTATGGACTACTTAAATTTCTGCTTTTCTTGTAATTGACTTAATATGTGAGCTACAAAATTTAAGCTGTTGGCTACCATGACAAAATTTTACCTTCAATCCCTGTAATTAACCATTTAAATGTCATTACCCAACCCTTTTTGTTACTTCGATGCTGTTTCTAACAAATGTCATTGTTTGAATGGAAAAGCGAGTGAGCTTTGTCGCATTTTCGCCGCCATTACGAGAATTGCTTCCCGGCTGTACTTATGACATTTCTGGAAACATAGATTTTTGGAAATCGTAGGCTTTTTTGTCAAAACGTAGACTTGATGTCTCCACTACTTAGTTTATCTGACAGCAGTCCTTTTGCGCCAATTACTGTTTTTCAGGGGTATCATTTGCGCCAAATTTTGTATTCCAAATGTATCAATTGCGCCAATATTTGGAACTCATTTACTGCAATTTACCTGTACAAATATCCATCATAATTATTAATGATTAATTTTTATTCTTATTTTTGGCTTAAAAAGTATCATATGTTCAGAGATATGTCACTATGAAGATGAGCATCTGGAGAGAAATGACTGGAAATGCATTAGACAGTCCATGTATAGAGAGAAAAGAAAACTTATTGCCTTACTGATTATTTAATTATACAAGATATACCAAAAGAGAAGAAAATAGAAGCTTTTGCTGATTATGTTTTAACCACATATGTTTAATGACACAGTGCTTTGTTCCCACCATCCGTATGGAGTAAAACTCTATCTGCCGCAAGATGTGACAGTAATGGAGCAGAAGCATTCCAAAGGAATTATCATGAACTATTTTCATACATTTAATCCTTCAATGTTTGTCTTTTTGGACAATAATATGGAGTTACAAGCTACTACATACATTAATTTGGAATGTACCCATGCAGCATCAGTAAGAAGAAAGTATCTTTCAGAAAAAGAAACATTTGCCGAATAAAGGAGGAGGGAAGTCATTTTTCTTCTAATTGGCACAATTGTATGTTTTATTTTTGGCGCAAGTGATACCATGTAATTTTAGAAGTGGTGGCGCAAACATACCATTGGAGAAAAAAATTGTGGCGCAAAAGGATGCATTTTTGGCGCAAACGGATCTCTTCTGTTTATCTTCATTATGTTAAAGATGTAGTGTAGAAAGGTTTAAGTGACCTTTACCTTTGACCTTATCCATGTCATATTATAATAACATTCAGTTCCAGGAGTTAATAAAATTTGAGTTATGGCCAAGTATGACACTTTTGATGGAACTAATCTTTCTTCTAAATGGGGTTGTAGATTTTGAGTCAAATCAAAACAAAAATTAAAATAAAAAATGTTTACCTTGTTTCGTTTACTATTTCTTTAACAATTACATTTTCTGAGTTCATTCTTTATTTGTTTGCTCTATGGTCGGGTGGTTGTCGCTTTGACATATTCACCATTTCCTTTCTCAATTTTATTTATATAAAAAAAACGATGTGGTATGATTGCTACAAAACAACTCTTCACAAGAGACCAAATGACACAGAAATTAACAACTAAAGGTCACTGTACGGCCTTCAACAATGAGCAAAGCCCATACTGCATAGTCAGCTGTAATAGACCCTGAAAATACTAATAATTAACATATAAACAAACGAAAATCACTGAATTACAATCTCCTGACTTAGGACAGGCACATGCAGACAGAATGTGGCTAGTTAAACATGTTAAAAGGATCCCAACTTGCTTTAAAATGAAAACCTACTGTGACCTCAACCTGTGATCCTTCTCAAGGTCACATGCCAAGGAGTCTAATCTAAGGAAGGCCATAGGTAATACAGCTTAAAGATTCTGGGCTATGCCATTTGGAGCCTTTACGAAAAGTAATAATATCACAAAAAGTAAAATCACAAAAATACTGAGCTCAGAGGAAAATCAATTCGGAAATTCCATAATCACATGGCAAAATCAAATAACAAAATGCATCAAAAACGAATGGACAAGAACTGTCATATTCCAGACTTGTTACAGGCATTTTCAAATGTAGAAAATGTGATTTCAGTGAATGCTGTGAAATAAGATTCTCTTAATTTTTGAACACAAATTAATCAATTTTATTTTAAATATGTTTTACTATAGAATAAAAAATCTTACTTTTTATCTTTTTTTAAACTATAAAAAAGAAGATGTGCTATGATTGCCAATGAGACAACTGTCCACAAGAGACCAAAATGATACAGACATTAACAACTAAAGGTCACCGTACGGCCTTCAACAATGAGCAAAGCCCATATCGCATAGTCACCTATAAAAGGCCCCGATAAGACAATGTAAAACAATTCAAACAAGAAAACTAACGGCCTTATTTATATAAAAAAATGAACGAAAAACAAATATGTAACACATAAACAAACAACAACCACTGAATTACAGGCTCCTGACTTAGGACAGGCACATACATAAATAATGTGGCGGGGTTTAACATGTTAGCGGGATCCCAACCCTCCCCCTAACCTGGGACAGTGGTGTAACAGTACAACATAAGAACGTACAATAAAAATAAACGCCCTTCATAATTACATGAAAAAAAAAAATTATGAGTTATCAATAACAATTTTGTCCTTTAAAAAAAATGATCAAAGATGATATTAATGCAATGATTATGTTGTCAGATTGTTCTTAAAGAATTTTCTGATTCCTTTAAAAATTGATTTCCTAATCATTCTTCATGCAGAAAATGCTGTCATTTATAAACTATCAGGTTGAATAATCAAAGATAGTTAGTTAATATAAACCTATTATAAAAGGAAATGAAGGTTTTTTTTTATTAATGAGTCTACTATTGCTAGTTCAGAACAAATTAAAACAACTTGTAATGTTTTCAAGCGTGTAGTTAATCATCGCATGCAGACAAATAAGAAATAGTATTATTTCTTTAGAACGATCCATACAATGAAAATCAGAGCAACTTATATTTCAGTGTACTGATAAAAAAATGCAAAATAATTAAATCATACATCATGGGATAAGTGTTACTATTTTCAAACAATGAATTGGCATAATACAACCCCTTGACCACTCAACCCCCCTAAAAAAAAATTATCAACTCGAGCATTCCTCCGCCAAACAAAAGTTTTGACGTCATCTACATATGTGTAAAAGAATAGAAGTAACATTGAGTCACAACAGTGTTCTATGGCATAATACTTCCAAAAGAAAACAGGCATATATAAATGAATAGTCTTTTGAACAGAAAGATTTTGAAATTGAAATATATATATATAAGCAGGAGAATAGTTTTACCAGTTGAATTCAGGTGACTTTTATAGAAAAATATGTTTTTTATCAACTCTTTTCAAAACATTAAAATTGGAATTTTACAGCTTTAATATTGGAATACAGTTGAATTTAGGTCAAAAGGATTACAAGAATATGTAATTCATCAACTCTTTTCAAAACATATAAATTGGAACTTTACAGCTTTAAAATGGATTACAGTTGAATTTAGGTCACTTGGTTATGAGAATATATGTGTTTCATAAACTCTTCTCAAAACATATATTGACATATTTTGACATAAGACCATTGTGCACTAATGCTTCAGTCAGACAATTAATCAGTAAGACCCCCAATTAATCAAACGAGAAAAGTCAATCCATCAGAGACAATCTTACCGATCCTATACAATGACACTCAGAGAACTATCTAATGGCCATAAACGGAAAGAAGAAAACTTATTTTCTCGCCATTCATTTTTAACCAAATAACAACAGCATCATTTAACGATCACTTTATGACCCTCTTGGCGTGTCTTATAACTTTGAAATGGCTCCAATATCCTGCCGGAGGAAATATAAACAGCTCGCCAAGATACCTTATAAGAATGTAAAACTGATTCTATCAAAAGTTAATTGTGAGTTCATCAATTGAAATAATCTTTAATATTTTATTACTTTCCAATAAGGTAGACAGAAACATATACACATCAGAAAAGTTTACCCATTAGAATCATCGATATAGATGAGTAACAACTGTATTACCGATGGATTCTTATCATCGCCAATTGTCCTCAACAAATACAAGAATTCTATGAATATTTTACAAATCTACGTTACAAATCTTCAAACGTAGAAAGCCATTTAATCATACCGGATATCAAGATAATGTTTTTGTTTTTCTTAATATAAATTGTTTCTGTTGCATAGAAATCATTGTTTGGAATACACAATGAGCCGTTTAAGGTCATCGGACCTTTCGTTTTCCTATTATTCTAGACCTTATCAGTTCCCCAGAGGACAGGTCAATGATTTGAAATGTGAGACAATTTCCTCTGCCATATATCATGTCACCGATGATTTAATACTGTGGTATTGGTTAATATCATCTGTATATAAATGGGCCTGACAAATGGGAAGGGTAAAAAACAGCAATAAAACCAAAAACATTTAAACAACAAGAGACATGGATTTACACATATATAGCAAGTTAGCAACCCAATCATACAATTTAAGAAAAACAGGAAGATATATTCAAAGAGGAAAAGACCTGAACTTTCAAACATAATTAAAAATACAGAAAAATATTCTCTGGTTTGAATTATTCTGAGTCAAAATTTCAAAACAATAAATAAGACCTATGAATCAAAAATTTGTTCAAAAATATTTCTTAAGAAAAAAGAATATTTGGTTTGAACCTTTTTTGCCTACTTAAATGTCTCTGTTTAATTTTTTTTTAACTTAAGTACACAAACAATTTACAAATTTAATACTTGTTAATAGCCTTACAGTGTTAAAGGTGACAATATTTAATCTTCATATTCTCAACTCTTAATCAATGATATCTACGATAAAATAACATATTTAAATATCACACTTAAAAAAATGTTATCAAATCCAATATTGTACTTAGCTCAACAGGTATTTTGTAAAGATATCATAACCTTTTTCAATTGGTTAATTATAGTCATCACGGACGGCAGTCCCTCAACGCAAACACAATATAAATCAAACAATGTAAAATTAAACATTTTTGAACATTTTTATCAGATTATGTTAAACATAATAGGCTAAACACACAAAGATATACGTCCAGTGTGTAACATAGCTTGACATACAAGCATGAATACTTCAATAGTCGTAAAACTTTTACTTCTGTAGGTTGGGACAGGAACAAGTGGTTCATTATAGCATAAAGTGTCAAAATGAAACATAACTATTGGTTTACAGTTTCAAATAAAATTTCTAAAATATGTTTGGAATTTAATTGTATTATGAGAAATTTATATTCTAATTCATCATTATCTATAAATGGAATACCAGATTTTTCCACTCCAGATAGTTAATTATCTAATTTTGAAAAGCTTTTCTGTGTAGCCAATTGTGGAGAAAATCATATAAAATGACAAACAGAGATTGAATCTATTTCTTTCATCATGTTATAAAAATCTGAAGACAAACTTTAATATTCAAATACCAGCAAAAAATTGTGTAATTTCTTTCTTTATTTTCCTCCCTCTGTCCCTCTACATTTTGCTTTATTGATGAATTCTCATCCCTTATTCTCTATCTCTTTTTTTATAATTTCTCCTGAACTTTTAATTTTCTTCCGTCACTCCTAGTTTTTCCAAGAAAGAAGGTGACTTCAAATCTACCTAGACTTCAGCTCTGACACAATTTTGTTTGACCTACACCTTATTTCCAGAGTCAGCTCTGACACAATTTTTATGCGTTTTCTAGCAAGTACCCTAAGGTTAATCTTAATCCTCAAATAGCCTGCTGACCAGAGTTGAACACTTAGTCCATAAGATTGTCTCAAGTTTTATACAGAGAGTTAAAGTCTACAGAATTACTTTTACCTTTGTAAAGAGTTGTCTGTTTGCTTAAGTTAAATGGGTATTTTCTTAATATTATTCATATGATCTTGATCAAACATGTTAATCAATTTGCTTTACAAATATTTTCATATTGGACGTTGAGGAACGTAAATTATAAAAATGTTGTGAAACAACTTTTTCTCTCTTATTTTCTTGTAGACTTACTCTCTGATCCCAATACCTGTCTGGCAATTTGTATTTTGGAGTATTATTGTAATAATTTAATATATGAATTATGAATCTGAACAATTTAACCAACTTTTCTTGTATTTTTTATTTTTTATTTAATAGTTGTAAAGCTTTATAAAAAGAAACAACTATAATTTAGAATATACTCTACATTCAATTGTAATTGGCTCAAATGGGATAAACTTCAAAATTATTCCAAATAAAGAAAAGACGATGGTTAAGCCTAAAATTCTGACCCCACATGACACAGTGCCTTTATTTAATGAAAAAAAGTTTCATTTTGATACACAAACTGTAGCTAAATAATAAGGGAACAAGGTTTACTGCTATTTTATTAAACAATAAACTTAAGAAACATTTATATCCTGTAGGCCTGATAAATTTAAGTCATTTTCTTTTAATTTATATTCCTTACTATTAAAATAAATACCATGAATTCTAAAGGACCTTTATAAACATCAAATCTCAAAGATCAAAATGTAAAGCAGAACATCATTAGTACAAGTATGTAAAGGTCAAGGACACTTAAGCCAAAAAAATAAACCTCTTCCCTTTCAATTTAGTTATTAATTGGAATTTCAGCAGTTCTCTGTCAAGGATGTCATTGAGAAATTGTATGTCAGAATTGACTTTCGTTCTAATAGAATGTCCATTTCCCTGTCAAAAACAATGAATATCAATTAAGTATCAGGTCTAAGCATTTATCCTTCAATCAGAAAATAAATAGCAAAGCCTAACACATTGAAAGGGAGACCACTCATAGAAATAAATGTTTCTATAGGAAACACAATAATTTGATAGAAAGATTGTCAATAAAAGAGCAATTAAACTGTAAATGTGAATCTTATAGGTATAAGAAGATGTGGTATGAGTGTCAATGAGACAACTCTCCAACCAAATAACAATTTATAAAAGTAAACCATTATAGTTCAAGGTACGGCCTTCAACACGAAGCCTTGGCTCACACCGAACAACAAGCTATAAAGGGCCCCAAAATTACAAGTGTAAAACCATTCAAACGGCAAAACCAATGGTCTAATTTATATAAAAAAAAAACGAGAAACGAGAAACACTTATAACTGAATATATAAGTTATAAAATTGAATGAAAAAATTACATTTATTGACCTCTACCTCCATCTCTGTCATGATTTTTCAAGAAAAAGATAAGACCCAATTCTGAATACTGTTTCCAAACTCTCTGACCTCAACAAATCCACTTTCATTTGATTTTAATTTTACTCTAACTATATTTTTCATAACATACTGAACAATTTGATTTTTATCTTTATAAAAAAATATCATATCTTGTTTAGTACATGTAGTATATTATTCCTAATCTATATCAAGAAATTATTTGCAAAAACAAATAATACCCATTCATATAGGCTAGACAAAGGAGTTCAAGTTCTTATCAACTCTATCTCCTTAGAGGAAAACAAAATCCTAGTATACCCCTTTAAAGTTGATACCCAGACTGAACTCTCTATTTATTAAAAGTCAGAGCTTCATGACCCAAAATAAAACCCTCAGATATTTCCTCTATCTGGCCAGACAACTCTTACATTGTCATTTGACAGGAGTGAGGGTTTGAATAGGGGGCCTTAAATTCTGTATTCTATAAATTTGTATGGCATTTTTTTTCATCTGCAAACATTTGTAACGATTATTCCATAAAATTCTAATGATGATATCATTGATACATATTTTCCCTGTAATTATGTGATTTTTTATCCTCGCCTGTAATCAGTTATTACATGCATGACATTATTTTTTTTCAGTTATTCTTTACACTTTTGAACCCCACAATTCTCTATTCTGTATTTTTATACTCCCTTTCTGTCTTTTTTAGCTTATTTGGTAAATATTCTGTATTCTGTAGAACCATTCAGACCCTTGAGTTGAGGCCATCCAAGGTTGTCAGTGTAAGAATATTATATATCTACCTCAGATATCTACCCAGTGGGACATTTTAAATCAACAGTGATTGAAACTATTACTTCTCTCCTCTAGCCTACTGAGTTTTAATAGTTGTCGATATTTTAGTTATTTTCTTTAAACATTAAACGTGTATCTCAAAGAGAACCAATCATATTATTTTCTCAATAATTTTACCTACCACTATACACCAAAACTAAGCTTAAACTGTTTAAATATGCTTGTATCAGCAATACATTCGACCTGCAATCTACTTTCACTTTCGTTTTCAATTTCCCGCCAAAAATCACGTGGTTTAGGCAGCAACCATTTGATTTTCGGGGGGGGGGGTTATGGTTTTTTTTGGAAAAAAAAGTTTGTTTCCAGTTTTTGGAGAAAAAAATAATTTCTTTTTGATTCTGAGAAAAAAAAATTGTTTGTTTCACCCTCAGCTGCCACTATATGTAATGCTAAAATTGAAAGAAAAATATTGTTTTCGACTTGTCGCGAAAAAAATAGATTGTTTTTCGCCGCAGGCGAAAAAAAAAAATTGTCCAGAAAAAAAAAAACCATAGCCCCCCCCCCCAGAAAATCAAATGGCTGCTGCCTTAGTAAATACTGAGCATCCGAAAAATTATATTCTTCAAGAAAATTAACTTGCAGAGGCGGATTTAGAGGGGGGCCCAGGGGGCCCGGGCCACCCCTTTTTGGGAAAAAAATTGGTTGCTGATATAGGGAATCATTGAAGAGTGACTGGAGCGGGCCCCCTCTTAGGTCAGTCAGTGGGCCCCCACTTATGAAAATTTCTGGATCCGCCACTGACTTGTGTTCAATAATAATTTCCCAGCTGCTGTAGGAATTCTATCATGTCATGGGGCTGTGTTTTCATTTTTGCTTGACGAGGCTTTAATTTCTATACTAAAGCCTTGAAATAAGTATTTTCTTTTCTTTTATGACCCTACCCCCTCTTTCATATTGTGTTGAAGAATTTCAGGAAATTTCCTTTAATAGTTCAACGTGAATAATCAGTACAATATCTATAAAAAGCGCGGCTTGTGTTCTGTAAAACATTTAGATGACAGCTTTAAAATGTTTTGTCTGTTTGTCTTTATCTTTGGCATGAGACTACTATAACACATTGTGTTATAGTAGTCTCAGCTTTGGCCCATATGTCGTTTGGTTCTTCTTGGTGAAGTTTTTGAATCCTATTCCATTGCTTTTTTCTTATCACGGGATCGAGGAAGGGTCTTTAATTGTTTTTATTTTTAAATAAAAAAAAAATAGTTACTCAATGTCAATGATACTACTTTCATCTTTTAACACTTTTTCAGTTGTAGTTTTCACACAGAAATGTTAGAAAATATATGTCGAAGTTTTCAGGGTAGGGTTCAAAATATTTAGAAAAATTCATCATAAATGACGTGACAATCAAAGATCAAGGAATTTATCAAAACAGAGGTAGTGTCTGTGTGTATACTTCTTTTCAATCTGCTTAACATATAGATCCCAGGGGCGGATCCAGCCATTTTAAAAAGGGGGGGTTCCTAACCCAGGACAAAGGGGGGGGGGGGGTTTCAATTACATGTCCCCATTCAAATGCACTGATCGTCCAAAAAAAGGGGGGGTCCAACCCCCGGAACCCCCCTCTGGATCCGCGCCTGGATCCTGTGTCCACGAGTCGTCTTAATAAGATTTTACTCTTTTTTATGTCTTTATGTCTTTATGGATTTAAATATTAGTTATGATCTTTAGTAAGAAAATCAGATTTTAATTGAAACTCAAGTATTATGGCGAAAATGTGGAAAGATGATATGTTAATTACAGGTATTTTGTAATTGTCATGCAACATATTCATGATGGTGTCTGTAGGATTTAGATCATTTAGAGGAGACTGTCTTTGAGCGGCTTTTGATCAATATCAAACGTGTATACATATCTACCATCTCATCTTCAATAGATGTGGTGTTAAAAAAAAAGAGATGAGCATGTTGAAAAATATGTGATGTAAGATTTGAATTGGTTGCGATAGATGTGGTCTCGTCGCTGAATTGGTTGCAATAGTCAGATGTGGTTTAACAGCTGACTTGGCTGCTGGTGTTGATTGCAATATATGCAGCAAAAGAGCTGAATTGATTGCAATATACATGTACGTCAGTGACGGAACCAGGAAGGGTTCTGCATGCGGGGGGATTGCAACCCCCCTTTTTGGACGATCAATGCATTTGTATGGGGACATATGGTTGGACCCCCCTTTTATCCTGGGTTAGGAACCCCCTTTTAAAAATGGCTGGATCCGCCCTGTATGTGGTCTCGCCGATGAATTGGTTGCAATAGATGCAATAGATGTTATACAGGAGCGAGTTTAGTTGGTTCCAATATATGTGGTCTCGCTTAATTTGTCGCAATTGACGTGGCATACGGTAGATGAATTGGTTGCTATGGATGTGATCTTGCCACTGAATTGGTTGCAATAGATGTGGTATAATAGCTGAATTGGTTGCAATGGATGTGATCTTGCCACTGAATTGATTGCAATAGATGTGGTATAATAGCTGAATTGGTTGCAATGGATGTGATCTTGCCACTGAATTGATTGCAATAGATGTGGTATAATAGCTGAATTGGTTGCAATGGATGTGATCTTGCCACTGAATTGGTTGCAATAGATGTGGTATAATAGCTGAATTGGTTGCAATGGATGTGGTCTAGTCGTTGAATTGGTTGCAATGGATGTGATCTTGTCACTGAATTGGTTGCAATAGATGTGGTCTTACCACTGAGTTGGTTCCATTAGATGTGGTATAAAAATGGTTTGAAGAGACTATTCTTCAAAATGTGGAAGATGTTTAAATTTGACTTATTGTTGACAATCGATATTTCTCAAATGCATTTAACCTTTGTTGATACGAGAAAGTATAAGGAGGTACAGTTTGTTTGTGTTTTTTTTTTCTTTTTTTCTCAACGTTTACAAAAAATCTTTGAGGATTAATGTAATATATCCTCATTTGCATCTCGATTGTGGGAAGTTATTGCAGCAAGAAAATTTTCTTCGTTGTTCTATACTGTTTTACACTCACAATTAGTATTAGTTCAAGTCAAGTCAAATATAAGTGAAGATAAATGGATAAATAAGAGAAGAAATCTTTAAGGTAACCGATACAGGTAATCATCTCACCTGGGGTGTGCTACAGACATATTTTTCTTCAGACGTCGTTGATATGGACGATTTTTTTTATCAGTAATAACTTCATTTTAACAACTAAGTAAATATAGACACATTCATTCTAGATTTGTTACACTAGTGGGTCGAGAGACAGTTAAACTATATATTTTGACAAACCAAATTTTATACATATTTGTTAACCACGAGGTGACTGCAAGTACTTGTATTTAATTTATGACCCTACGATTAAATCAATATAACACATTTGCAAGCAGTTAGATAGTATTTACCATGGGTTGTTCTTCGTTGTGTATATATGTAATTGTTTGTATGGTTCGGAGGTTTTCTTCTTCAGAAGAGCCAAATGTTGGTTGATATAAGTCATTGTTTGTATGGTTCGTGGTTTTCTTCTTCATAAGAGCCAAATGTTGGTTGATGTATTTACCATTGGATGTTTTTCGTTGTATGTACGTATGTAATTGTTTGTATGGTTCGGCCGTTTTCTTCTTCAGAAAGGCCAAATGTTGGCTAATGTATATCATTGTTTGTATGGTTCGGGGTTTTCTTTTTCAGAAGAGTCAAATGTTGGCTGATGTATATCATTGTTTGTATGGTTCGGGGTTTTCTTCTTCAGAAGAACCAAATGTTCGTCGTTGTATATCATTGTTTGTATGGTTCGGAGGTTTTCTTCTTCAGAAGAGCCAAATGTTGGCTGATGTATATCATTGTTTGTATGGATCGGAGTTTTCTTCTTCAGAAGAGCCAAATGTTGATTGATGTATTTACCATAGGTTGTTCTTCGTTGTATATCATTGTATGTATGGTTCGGGGTTTTCTTCTTCAGAAGAACCAAATGTGGGTTGATGTTGGTTTACATTTTTGGTGACTCCTGATATCTTTATTAGGCACAATTCAGAGGCGGATTTAGGGGGGGCAGGGGGCCCGCCCCTCCCTTTTGGGGAACAAATGGTGACTTATTTAAGGAATCACTGAAGCGTGACTGGAGCGGGCCCCCTCTTAGGCAATCAGTGGCCCCCAGTGTAAGTAAGTCAAAAAGCAGAGTGAGATTTTTTTTTGCTTATCAAGTTGCAGAAAAAAAGAAAACTGTACCGATGATTAATATTTCATTGATTAATTAGTTTGATAATTTTCTAATCCTATAAACTGCATGGTTAGCTAGTTGGGCAAAACTTGAGAGAAAAAAATCATTTTGATAGAAAGAAATGCGAAATATGTTGATAGGACAGTTACCCAACAACATTGTTTTCTTATTCTTCTTGGTATGTCGATCACTGAACTACCGAGTGTACCTTATTCTACAAGATCATGAAAATGAAACAATCAGTCGGTTAAATGCCGTAGAATTTCAATGCAGAAAATGAAATAAGTATAGTTATGTTTAAACATTTGAGTAAGAGGATTTATAGCATCACAAATCAAACTAAACCCAGATAAATTATGGTGTTCATGTGACATAAACACCAGATGCGGGTGCTCAATATACGACATCTAATTAAACTCAAAAGTCTTTCTTTCTATACGTTACGCGTGATACTTCATGTCAAAGTAGCAATGTAAGAATGTGTTTTTTACCCTCGACTATTCATTTTTCTGTCAGCCTGGAGAAAAAAACTTTCTCTTATATACTTGTTGCTTAAACCACTCTTCGTAAACTCTGGTTGACGTTACCATCAACCCTACCAGACCCTTATTAAGACCGAGAGGTTGTAGGAAAAAGTATACGAGTAGGATTAACAAAATACTCTGAATGAAGACTACTCTGCCTTTTAAAAAATCAGATGTTGAGTGATGTTTAAAGTAGAAATTTATGACGCCAAATTTATCGCCAAACAGCTGTATTCCTTGTTACATATATGTAAAACATATAACCCAAAATATGATATATAATTTATCACGAATTTATGTATTTAGTCAAGTATAGGTAGCGTGTTGTCTTCAAATCAACATGACAATACACAATATAAAAACGTGCCAAAAACTATTTCAGACGGAATTGTTAAAACGAAGGTGTGTATATGTGTAATGTCAAACACCAAACGAAGCCTATCCACCAAACTTATCTGATTTTAAGTCTTATGCTAAACATGAAAAAGGGAGAAGGGTCACCAAAGGCTACTGTTTCTCATGAATTATACTCCAGGATGCTCTTTTAGCTTATATCCTCGTAAAGAATTATTCATGAACTATTTCCCACTGGACATCAATCAAATAAAATTTATTTATATATGAGCACCCTATTGCATTAACACTCACCTTTAACAACTGCCGAAGTATAATCCAAATTAATCATATTAATTCTTAAAACGCTTGAATTTAATTTCAGATGTCCATCTCCATTTTCATTTAGCAATAAGATTCTTGTATCAGACCTTCTAATATCACTATCACAGATCTTAGGGTCACGAAAACCCTCCACTTGTATCCTTTGATGTAACCGCCTATGTCGAATTCTATTTCTTGTTGGTTTGATAAAATTATTGAGTATAGCACCTCCTTTGAACACCCTTTTTATTTCTACCTCACCCATAACCATCCCTGGATGTTTCGTATCCAGCATGAGGTTCTTAACGGTAGCGGTAACTACAATGCGCGCCTCCTCTTCACGAGCCTCTAGACTTTTCTCTATACAGCCGTTTTTAATATTCCCAACAACGAAATAAAATGATAGAATTAAGAGAAATATTTGTAGCACAGAAAAGTGAACGAATTCCATTTTAATCCCACCTGTAGTAGCGAAGTTTTCCTTTAATTCTATTATATCTACATTGTAAGTACAATAGTGCACATTGAACGAGACATGCTTTTCAAGTGTTTCTGTTTAAATTTACTACCCGGTTTAAATTCCCATTGAAATTTAATGATAGATTTAAACAAGGTAAATAAACATAAGACAACTGATATGGAGAAAGATCAATTGCTAAGGGTGTCCTAAAACTACCAAGTTTTCTGGGTCACAAAATACAAAAGAAGTTTGTGTTCACATCAATGAGGACTGATGCGGTTATTTATTGATGTTTGGTGAACAGAGCGAGAAAGAAGTTACTAGTATTTCATTGTACTTGGTCGAACTGTGTGTGTTTTATGGCAAATTTGCTCTCCTAGCAGGTGTTTAACGGTGGTTTATGACTCTGAATATCTACCCTTGCATAGCTTTGGGCCTAATTATAACTGATACATGTATATCTCATAACAAGAGGAAAAATCGAATTGAAATGATATAGATCAATTCGTGTTCGAGGGTTGGTTTTTGTTATAGGGGGGGGGGGGGTAAAAAAACAACAACAAAACAACAAAAACACAAATTTACCTCCTGTTACAAAAAGACAGCGAAAGAAAGACTTGTATTTTGCTGATTTTTGAATCATTGTTTACTAATTAGTCATTGCTGAAGTCTTTAGAGATAATCATATATAATAATAGGAAATAATAAAAACTTTAAACATTTATTCAGCAATTCTATGTTTTCTACAAACATATTACACAACGACTTTGTACATACATTTGTATTGTATTGCTATTTACTCAGTAATGCTTACATCGCACTAATGATTGGGTTAATTCAGCTAATTTTTGCTTAATTAAACACCCATTGTGAATCCACAGTGTAGCCCCAAATAAAGCTACATACATATTCAGGGCCTGGATGGATTTAAGATTCATTTCATCAAACTTAAACATAACTTTGCCGACCGCCAAAACGGTTGATGTGGTGCACAACAAGAGATGTTACACCTTGCGACATATTTGATCCGTTTTTAAGCTCACGTTTAGACGGATGGTATCATACATAACAAGATATATTAACCCGGGCAACATATCTGATCCATTTGAAATTAACTCATCAGTTACCAGGATTGAAATTTTGTATTTGCGCCAGACGCGCGTTTCGTCTACAAAAGACTCACCAGTGACGAATAAAAAAAGTATAGACGATCGAGTGGCATCATACATACAGCTATAGATCGACTTATCTGGTCAATCTACTATACTTTGTTTAGAACATCAAGCTTTGGAGGGTGATATATATATAATAAACAGCAAGACATTTTGTTTTAACCTTGGCGATACATCAACTTCGTTTGGAACCTCTAGACGGGTGATGTCGTGCACATCCATAGATGTAAACTCTGTCAACACTTCTTATCTATTTAGAAATCTCAATGCAAAAGTCGTGTCGCAGATCTACCCCGTTTGGAACCATATGGCTGCTTCTCAATAACCAGTACAGTGATGTAACAGAACATAATTTTGAGACAACTGTCAACAGGAGACCAAAGTGACACAGAAATTAACAACTATAGGCCAACGTACGGCCTTCAACAACAAAGCCCATATCGCACAGTCCGCTATAATAGGCCCAGATATGACAATGTAAAACAATTCAAACAAGAACACTAACGGCCTTATTTTAAAAAATTTAACGAAAAACAAATATGTAACATATGAACAAACGACAACCACTGAACTACAGGCTCATGACTGACTTGGGACAGGCACATGCATAAATAATGTGGAGGGGTTAAACATGTTAGTGGGATCCCAACCCTCCCCTAACCTAGACTATTAAAATCCGTCAGAAAATGTTTTGACCTAATTTCAGTTTAGTTTTTTTATGGTTTCATCCTGTCTGCGTAACTACATAAGCCACAATAATGACATATATTAACACATATATTGTAGATTCTAGTTTTATAATACTAGCATATCTTGCATCAGATCCTTTACAAAGCAAAAATATACCATCTACATAAATTATAACTGTAAAACGAAGAACTATGTTTAGGAGACAATATCTGAAAAAGCCTAATTTCCATGTTCCGCCTTTCACCAGCAATATTTTTTTTATTCAGGCATCTTTTTTGAAAATTTTAAGTTTCAGTATTAACTCGAGTATATAATGCACCAACTGTAACCAATTAAACATGATTTTTAATATTTCATGTAATGAATTATTATAATTTAAATGGTCAACCCCCTCCCAAAACAAAATCATGTTGTCCCCTGTTAATTTCTGAAAATCAAATCATTCAAAGAATATCTAAATTAAGTAACAGCCTTCCGGTTTTCACAAATCTGATAGATTATATAAAAAACTTCTCCATTGCTGGTCTTATTTTGTTATAACTAAAGCATGTAAGAAAATTTTGCATTTTTAAGGGTCTTTTGAATGTTGTCCCCAGGGGTATTTTCCCTCCTGTAACCGCTGGTTTTTTTTTCCACCTGTGGACATGTTTGAAAGACCAAAAATTTATTTCTTGTAATGTACATGATGTAATGTGAAGAGCATCAATTCCTCAATGTATGAAATCATTTGTTTAGGTGAATAGCAGCCAGTTTAGAAAGACTGAAGTCCCCAAAGATCAGAATTTGGAGACAAATAATTTTGTTGTTCTCTCCTGTTACAGCCTTTATGTGTACCTTCTGAGAATATTTCATTGTCAGCACTATAACAGTACATGTGTTTTTATAGTATCTTATCAAATTGATATGTAGATGAAAGTAAACTTCTACACAATTCGAGTAAATGAACAAAAAGTACTGCGTAATTCCTTTCTGTTACGTTCTGTCATGTTACCTGATAAAAAGTAACAGCATAACCATAATCAGTAACAGGAAGGATGTTCAAGACAATTTCACTGATGAACCAAAAAGTTAATCTACTCTATGTCAACCATTTCATTTAATATAAGTTATCATCACCATATTAAATAAATTTCTAAGTAATATACAGTATATTGAATGAAAAAATAGTTTTTTTGCTTTTTTTGATAACAGCAGAGAACATTCTGCAATTCTAGTATAGTAGATAGTAACAGAAAGGAATTTATTTTAGAATTTTTCATTACCTACAGGCAGATTTGTCATCTGGCAAATACAGTTTCAAAGGATAAATGACATTGTTTGCTGTTATCTTCCAATTGTGACCAATCTGAAATGATGTATTTTTCTTAAACTATAAAATATTTAGCATTTTTTTGAGAAAAAAAATCCTTTCTGTTATCAACTCTGTCCTGTTACTGTTGTCCTGTTACTCAAGATTCTTTCATGTTACCGACATCTCTGACTTTATTTTTGTATATTTCTAAACCTTTTGTATTACAAATGCTAAAATCAATAATTGGCATTTACTAAACTATTGCAGGATATATACTAGTAAACTACAAATAGAAACTTTTTAAAATTGAATCATTTAGGTAACAGGAAAGAACTGGAATTATTTTGTACCATATTTCCCCTTTTCATGAATGTGACCTACCTAATTAAACTATTTACCGGGTTTGAAATAACATAAGCAACACGACGGGTACCACATGTTTAGTATTTTTGTCGCAGAAAGCTTGACATAGGGATAGTGATCCGGTGGCGGCGGTGGCGTTAGCTAACTTCTTTTAAAAAAGCTAAATATATTTTAGAAGGTAGACGACCTGGATGCTTCATACTTTATATATGGATGCCTCATGTTACGAAGTTTCCGTCAGTCACATGTCCAATGTCCTTGACCTCATTTTCATGGTTCAGTGACTACTTGAAAAAAAGTTAAAGATTTTTTGTAATGTTAAATTCTCTCTTATTATAAGTAATAGGATAACTATATCTGGTATGTGCGTACCTTGCAAGGTCCTCATGCCCGTCAGACAGTTTTCACTTGACCCCGACCTCATTTCATGGATCGGTGAACAAGGTTAACTTTTGGTGGTCAAGTCCATATCTCAGATACTATAAGCAATAGGTCAAGTATATTCGGTGTATGGAAGGAATGTAAGGTGTACATGTCCAACTGGCAGGTGTCATCTGACCTTGACCTCATTTTCATGGTTCAGTGGTTATAATTAGGTTTTGTGTTTTGATCTGTTTTTCTTATACTTTATGCAATAGGTCTACTATATTTGGTGTATGGAATGATGTTAAGGTGTATATGTCTAGCTGGCAGGTTTCATCTGACCTTGACCTCGTTTTCATGGTTCAGTGGTAAAAAATAAGTTAAGTTTTTGAGTTTTGGTCTTTTTTTCTAATACTATATGCAATAAGTCAACTGTATTTGGTGTATGGAATTTTTTTATGATTTATATGTCGTCGTGAAGATTTTATTTGACCTTGACCTCATTTTTCCAGTTCATTGCACAGAATTAAGTTTTTGTGTTTTGGTCTGTTTTTCTTAATCAATAAGCAATAGGTCTATTATATTTGTTGTATTGAAGAATTGTTAGATGTACATGCATTGCTAGCATGGTTCATCTGACCTTGGCCTCATTATCATGGTTCACGGTCAATGTTTAGTTTTCTTGGTTAATGTTAAGTTTATGTGACAGTTGGAGTTCACATTTCTAAGTGTTACATATACTGTAAACAAGAGAAGCCTGTGATGCTCACCTGATTTATGTTTAAAATTGATGCATGAAATTATGCAACTGTTAAATTTTGCTTTAGATTCATAGATATAAGTCAAAAACTGCATTTTACCCCTATATACTATGTTTAGCCAAGGCGGCCATCTTGGTTGGAAGGCAAGGTCATAGGTCATATTTTTTCAACAAGATAGCCTTATGATGATTGTGGATAAGTTTGGTCAAATTTGTCATATCTGTTTCAGAGAAGAAGATTACAGAGATAAAGGACGGACGCCAAGTGACGAGAAAAGCTCACCTCGTCCAGCTAAAAAAATGATGTGAATTTTTTTAACATGCAAGTTCACAAGAAAATCCTAATGTAATCTGTCGCCCTATCCCTATCAATATTTCCACTCCAAACACCAGTATTAGCTGGTTTTTAGTTTCTTAATAATGCAGCATGCTTAGCGTAAGAACAAGTATATACCAATTTTAGAGTCTAGTACCACTTGGCTGTGCTTCAAACACTGACAGGAGTACTGAGGCTGTTTTTAAAAGTTTAAAAGAGGCTTGGATATAAATGATGTATATATAGAACGTCTTAGTGACCCATTCTGTAGTTTTCTTGTAATTAATTGGTATAACTATAAAACATATGTTTACAGACTTGATTTGACTGTTGGAAATTATTCATTAAATGTTTGATGCATATACCCTACACACAAGTACTGCATTCTAAGACTGATAATAAACAGCTGGCAGCACTATTCCCGATAAAGGTCCTAGTAACATCAATACAATGAATGACATCACAGTAACAGAAAATGGGGTATTCAAACTGTTAAAAAACCTTAACACCAACAAAGCAGCAGGACCAGATGAAATACCAACCAAAATACTGCAAATAACTGCTGCAGAATTATCACCAATTCTGACAAGAATCTTTCAGTTTTCACTTGATACAGGAGAAGTTCCACAAGATTGGAGAGATGCCAACATAGTGCCATTATACAAGATAGGGGATACTCACCTAGCGGCCAACTATCGTCCAGTCTCCCTTACCTCCATCACTTGTAAGCTGTTAGAGCATATAGTTCACAGCAGCATAATGAAACATTTTGATCAACAAAATATACTCTGTGACAACCAACATGGTTTCAGGAAACGCAGATCATGTGAAAGTCAGCTCATCATCACCATCGATCGTATAGCCAAATACCTTTCTAATGGAACCCAGATTGACATCATACTCCTGGATTTTGAAAAGGCATTTGACAAGGTTCCTCATTCAAGACTGCTGTACAAACTCCAATTTTATGGAGTAAGGGGCCGGACAAACTCCTGGATCAGTTCATTCCTATCAAACAGGAAACAACAGGTAGTATTGGAAGGTGCTAGATCTCAACAAGACGATGTTCTGTCAGGTATGCCACAGGGCACAGTACTAGGTCCTTTATTGTTCCTAACATACATCAATGACATGCCCGGATATACTCAATCAGATGTCCGCCTCTTTGCTGATGACAGTCTACTATACAGGGAAATTAGTAACACCAAAGATACAGAACAACTTCAGAAAGACCTTGAAGCATTAGAAAATTGGGAAAAAACATGGATGATGAGATTCAATCCAACAAAATGCAATATTATCCGCATACCACCAAAGAACAAAGAACCTATACAATACCCATACACTCTACATGGACACATACTCGAATCAGTAGATAGTGCCAAGTATTTGGGAGTTTCAATATCAAACAACCTGTCATGGAACAAACATATCCAGAGTGTTACAGCAAAGGGTAACCGAACACTTGGGTTTGTCAAACGAAACCTTAAAGAATGTACCAGGAAAGTAAAGGCTGCTGGCTATACAACACTCGTGCGACCTGTCATAGAGTATGCTTCTACTATATGGGACCCAACCAACCAAGCAAGCATCAACACACTAGAACTTATACAGAGGAGAGCTGCTAGATTTGTCTATAATGACTACACATCACGCACACCAGGGTGCGTCACTACAATGTTAGAAGATCTTAAATGGGACACATTACAGACAAGACGCCGTGACAACAGGCTATGCATGCTCTATCGTATCCAGAATGAGCTGATAGACATCAACAAGAGTACTTACCTCAAAGGTGGCGACAGTAGAACTCGTGGAGGACACAAGTTTTACCAACAGAGGGTCACCAGTGATGTCTACAGGAACTCCTTCTTTCCAAGAACAATCATGGAATGGAATACATTACCTGCCAGGGTTGCTGAAGCGGGATCAGTTGAAGATTTTCGCTCAGGGCTACAGACAACACATTAATACCAGACTGGACGATTGTACATAATTTTAACCGTAACAACCTGATTTTATTGTAAATACTGTATATAGCCTTAGGGGACTAGATATGTGATGTCACCATGCGTAGTCCCGCAGAGTTTAAACGTTTCATTAAAGGAACCCAACTCTTATATGGAAGAAGAAGAACAGCTGCGCCATGAGCGCACGATACGCCCGATGTCTGGTGTGGAAGTTTAATGCAATAATCATGCATAGAGTTTCTGAGAAAGTTTTAAGAAATAACCATATATTGTTTTTGAGACACGGAGGGCCATGTGACCCCCCCCCCCCCCTTTAAAAAAAAAAAATACTAAATATCACTAAAAAAAAATTTTGAATAAAAAAAAAAGTATACAAATCTTTAGATTAATATAAAGTATACAGATCTTTAGATTAATATAACAAAGAAGTGTGTAAAGTTTTAAGCAATAATCATAAATTGTTTTTGAGATTCGGATCGAAATGTAAAAAAAACCTCCCCCTTTTTTACAAAATACTCAATAACTCAAAAATGAAATTTTGAATCATCACCAAAAAGTATACAGATCTTAAGATTAATATAACAAAGAAGAGTGTAAAGTTTTAAGCAATAATCAAAAATCGATTTTGAGATACAGTGCGACATGTGAAAAAAACCACCTCTGTTTTAGTTACAAAGTGCCGTAACTCAAAAAGTTTTAATTTTATTTTCACCAAAAAGTATACAGATCATTTGACCATCATTAGAAACAACTATATTAAGTTTCATGAAATTTAGATAAGTAGTTCTCAAATTACTGTGCGACATGCTTACGCCGGACAAACAGACGGACACCGGACATTTGTATACCATAATACGTCCCGTCAAAATTTTGACGGGCGTATAAAAACCACATAAAGATGAAAATGAACTACAAACTTGACAGCAAAGATACAGAAGAAACATTAGACCAAGAGATTTATAAAAGACTGGAAAGCAAATTTTCTTAGAACAAAAGAAACATTTTTGAAGTGTAAGTGTGTTGATCACTGCATCTATAACTGTAAGATAATGCTGTTAAAACTGATGAAAAGCTGCAACCCTATCTAGTCACTGAGAAGTGCTACACTGTTAATTTATAAGCAGCACATAATCAGTAACAAGAAAGGCTGTTAACTTGTTAATTTTTGACAGCAGTACTTTAAGAAGTTAAAATGTTTACTCCAGATTTTTTTAAGAAAATAAGAACTACACAAGAGAAAAAAGAAAACTACACTTCCATTAGACCAGTACATCAAGCCCTTATAAAGAAATTAACATTCTCTCCCTAACTACTTTACATACAACTCTCAATATTACCCTCATCTACTCAATTTTCCTTTTTCTCCCTATAGAACATATATCCATACATACCACTCTCATTATTTACCCTCATCCTCCCTCAATTTCTCTCTTATCCATATCAACCTTAACCACCTATGTTAGCCTACTCTGTATGTTAAATATCCCCATGAAAATGTGTTAGTTGATGAAAAGATTTTAATCATGAAGTACCAGGCATGGAAGAATGAAAAAAATCAATACTGAAAAGAAGATCTAAACTTTTCAACATATACATTTTTTTTTTTTAATATTGAGCCAATTTGGAGTTGTAGTTTTTATTTCAATATTAAATGGTTATCATTATTTTGAAAATTAAAGTAACAGCCAAAGTTACAATAAGCCAAAATGTGTGATGTAAATTTTAATTAAAGAAATTATCCTTGGATAACCATTTTGAAGCCAAAATATATCTATTTAATCAAAAGGTGTAAAAAATATTTTAAAATAAATGAAAGAAAATAGTCTAAATTAAAAATTGCCAAAAGTTTAAAAAATGCCAAATGGCACAAAAGTACCTGTCTGCTAATGTACTAGCCAGCTGGCCTGAGGGTTATCTGGACTTTAAGGTGCTAGTTCACCGAAACAAATGGCCGCAGTGACCACCAGTCTCTTCCTTTTGGAGTACCAATTTTAGAGTCTCTGATTTGACTAAAGCATGACTTATACAGCCAATAAAAAAAAACCTGACCCAGTTAACAAATTAAAAAGCCCGTCCCCAATTAAAATTTAGATAAAAAGTTAAATACACCCCCAATTTACCTTTTAAAAACATCCCCAAAAGATAAACACTTCTGCAATTAAAATTTGGATAAAAAGTTAAAAACATCTCCAATTAAAATTTGGATAAAAATTAAAAACACCCCCAAAAGATAAAAACTTCTGCAAATAAATTTGGATAAAAGTTAAAAACATCCCCAATTAAAATATGGATAAAAATTTAAAACATTCCCGATTAAAATTTGGATAAAAAATTAAAAACATCCCCAATTAAAATATGGATAACAATTTAAAACATTCCCGATTAAAATTTGGATAAAAAGTTAAAAACATCCCCAATTAAAATATGGATAAAAATTTAAAACATCCCCGATTAAAATTTGGATAAAAATAAAAATAAAAAAAAAAAAAATCGAACTGAGTGATCGAGCTCACTCAGTTCATGCATGGTACAAAGGAAAGGATTAGACCACGACTCCGTCGCTGTCTGACCCTTGGTCTGACCAAGTCAACAGACTTGGTCACGGTCCAACTGAATGATCTATCTCACTCAGTTCATATCAGTATTAGCAGATACTTGATATGTATGGTGGGGACGTTACTATACCTAAATGGAAGGTATAGTATCTGTGAACCCGCAACACAGATGGCGACTTAACTTCCCATACATGTAATCAAGTATCCAATGCTATTACTGATATGTTATGTTTATAAAATAACTACTGAAAAACCTACCACAATAATTAAAATAAAAACATTGCATCCAAGTTTCCTGTGGTAAGAATTGATTTTTTTTTATTAAAGTACAAATGTACTCAGTAGTCCAATTTTAGTTGGTTTCCTTGAAGGTTTTCAAAAGGATCCAAGAATATGTCACCGTTTGGGTAAATACAATGCGACAGTAACTCAACAATAGAGTAAAACCAAAAGAAAGCTATGAAAATGTCAAAGTACAGTCTTTCACTAATGCAATATGGTTCTTCTTTTTGACTTGCAAGTCTTTGCATGAAAAATGACACATTTATGTCATACAAATGCTAGTCAGATTACCTCCACATAGCTTTGAAATAACTATCAAATGTTGATTATTGTCTAATGATAATGTACCTTCATTTTAAAGGTATACTGTGCACAAAACATAAAAGGTCACGATATTCTTGATCCAAGGTTACACAAGAGTCAGATGACAGACAGTGTCATTACTATATACTAGTAGTACAAGTTAGTAGGTACTTATTTCTTGATGTAGGTGTTAAAAGGTCACTGTAAGCTATTTCCACTTTGCTTTGTTTCAAACACTGACAGGAGTACAGATGCTGTTTTTGAAAAGTTTAAAAGAGGCTAGGATGTAAAATGATGTATGTCAATGTAGAATGTCTTAGTAACCCATTTTGTATTTTGCTTGTAATTGGTATAATAAAGCATATGCTTACAGACTTGATTTGACTGTTGGAAATTAACCATGAAATGTTAGATACATACACCCTTCACACTACTACTGCCTTCTAAGACTGATAAAAACCACATATGATGAGAATGAACTACAAACTTAACAGCAAATAAACAGAAGAAACATTAGAACAAGAAATTTATAAAAGACTGGAAAGCAAATTTTCTCAGAATGAAAGAAACATTAATCAGGTGTTAAGTGTGTTGATCACTGCATCTATAACTGTAAGATAATGCTGCTAAAATTGATGAAAAGCTGCAACCCTATCTAGTCACTGAGAAGTGCTACACTGTTAATTTATAAGCAGCACATAATCAGTAACAAGAAAGGCTGTTAACTTGTTAATTTTTGACAGCAGTACTTTAAGAAGTTAAAATGTTTACTCCAGATTTTTTAAGAAAATCAGAACTACACAAGAGAAAAAAGAAAACTGCACTTCCATTAGACCAGTACATCAAGCCCTTATAAAGAAATTAACATTCTCTCCCCAACTACTTTACATACAACTCTCAATATTACCCTCATCTACTCAATTTTCCTTTTTCTCCCTATAGAACATATATCCATACATACCACTCTCATTATTTACCCTCATCCTCCCTCAATTTCTCTCTTATCCATATCAACCTTAACCACCTATGTTAGCCTACTCTGTATGTTAAATATCCCCATGAAAATGTGTTAGTTGATGAAAAGATTTTAATCATGAAGTACCAGGCATGGAAGAATGAAAAAAATCAATACTGAAAAGAAGATCTAAACTTTTCAACATAAACATTATTTATTTTTAATATTGAGCCAATTTGGAGTTGTAGTTTTTATTTCAATATTAAATGGTTATCATTATTTTGAAAATTAAGGTAACAGCCAAAGTTACAATAAGCCAAAATGTGTGATGTAAATTTTAATAAAAGAAATTATCCTTGGATAACCATTTTGAAGCCAAAATATATATATTTAATCAAAAGGTGTAAAACATATTTTAAAATAAATGAAAGAAAATAGTCTAAATTAAAAATTGCCAAAAGTTTAAAAAATGCCAAATGGTACAAAAGTACCTGTCTGCTAATGTACTAGCCAGCTGGCCTGAGGGTTATCTGGACTTTAAGGTGCTAGTTCACCGAAACAAATGGCCGCAGTGACCACCAGTCTCTTCCTTTTGGAGTACCAATTTTAGAGTCTCTGATTTGACTAAAGCATGACTTATACAGCCAATATAAAAAAAACCCTGACCCAGTTAACAAATTAAAAAGCCCATCCCCAATTAAAATTTAGATAAAAAGTTAAATACATCCCCAATTTAAATCATCCCCAAAAGATAAACACTTTCACAATTAAATTTGGATAAAAAGTTAAAAACATCCCCAATTAAAATATGGATAAAAATTTAAAACATCCCCAATTAAAATTTGGATAAAAATAAAAACATCCCCAAAAGATAAAAACTTCCGCAATTAAATTTGGATAAAAGTTAAAAACATCCCCAATTAAAATATGGATAAAAATTAAAAACATTCCCAATTAAAATTTGGATAAAAATTAAAAACATGCCCAATTAAAATATGGATAAAAATTTAAAACATCCCCATTTAAAATTTGGATAAAAATTAAAAACATCCCCAATTAAAATATGGATAAAAATTTAAAACATCCCCTATTAAAATTTGGATAAAATTAAAAACATCCTGAATTAAAATATGGATAAAAATTTAAAACATTCCCGATTAAAATTTGGATAAAAAGTTAAAAACATCCCCAATTAAAATATGGATAAAAATTTAAAACATTACCGATTAAAATTTGGATAAAAAGTTAAAAACATCCCCAATTAAAATATGGATAAAAATTTAAAACATTCCCGATTAAAATTTGGATAAAAAGTTAAAAACATCCCCAATTAAAATATGGATAAAAATTTAAAACATCCCCGATTAAAATTTGGATAAAAAGTTAAAAACATCCCCAATTAAAATATGGATAAAAATTTAAAACATTCCCGATTAAAATTTGGATAAAAAGTTAAAAACATCCCCAATTAAAATATGGATAAAAATTTAAAACATCCCCGATTAAAATTTGGATAAAAATAAAAATAAAAAAAAATAAAATCGAACTGAGTGATCGAGCTCACTCAGTTCATGCATGGTACAAAGGAAAGGATTAGACCACGACTCGGTCGCTGTCTGACCCTTGGTCTGACCAAGTCAACAGACTTGGTCACGGTCCAACTGAATGATCTATCTCACTCAGTTTATATCAGTATTAGCAGATACTTGATATGTATGGTGGGGACGTTACTATACCTAAATGGAAGGTATAGTATCTGTGAACCCGCAACACAGATGGCGACTTAACTTCCCATACATGTAATCAAGTATCCAATGCTATTACTGATATGTTATGTTTATAAAATAACTACTGAAAAACCTACCACAATAATTAAAATAAAAACATTGCATCCAAGTTTCCTGTGGTAAGAAGTGAAATATTTTTTTTTATTAAAGTACAAATGTACTCAGTAGTCCAGTTTAAGTTGGTTTCAAAAGGATCCAGGAATATGTCACCGTTTGGGTAAATACAATGTGACAGTAACTCAACAATAGAGTAAAACCAAAAGAAAGCTATGAAAATGTCAAAGTAAAGTCTTTCCCAATAAACGATTATGGTATCTAATGCAATATGGTTCTTTTTCCCTTGCAAGTCTTTGCATGAAAAATGACACATTTATGTCATACAAATGCTAGTCAGATTACCTCCACATAGCTTTGAAATAACTATCAAATGTTGATTATTGTCTAATGATAATGTACCTTCATTTTAAAGGTATACTGTGCACAAAACATAACGGGTCACAGTATTCTTGATCCAAGGTTACACAAGAGTCATATGACAGACAGTGTTATTACTATATACTAGTAGTACAAGTTAGTAGGTACTTATTTCATGATGTAGGTGTTAAAAGGTCACTGTAAGCAAGTTTTAAAAGGGGCCAATATAAGAAAACATGATACAATTTCAAATGCAAAAACCATTATGTCCAGATCTATGAAAAAAAAAAAAGGGAAAAAACAATTTGAAATGATTACCATTGAATTAAAAGTGAACCTCAAAATCAACAGGAATCACCATACCCCAAAACATAATTCAGCAGATGGAGAGTTGTCTCATTGACACTCATACCACATCTTCTTATATCTATAGAATCACTATACACTAAAATATTATTCTGAAGGAATCAATATACCCAGAAATATTATTACAAGCCAACCAGTCTCTTTAGTATGTATTGCTACTAAATGTTGTGTACCAAGCAGATACATAGCAAATACCAGCTTTTAGTCTTGTGTGGTCTGTCTGACCCAGTCAGGGATGAAAACTCAAAATAACTGAAACAAGCTTATTTTTAAAAAGCTGTTCTAAATATCATTTTAAAGAAACGAAAAAAGTTCAAATTAATGTTATTTATTAAAATGAGAAACGTAGCAATTACCTTGTATAATACTGTTACCTAAGATATAAAAATATGGTAATATTGAAAAAAACATACACCCTGCTTTAAAAAACCCTCCTACATATTGTATGGAAGAATCATAGGTGTTTAATTGTTACAGAAATTTCAACTTTACAATCTATTCCACTTGAAAAAAGTAAAACAAATAATAATATATTACATTTTTTTGTGACTACTAAACATACAAGTAAAACAATATTAGCATTCTATAAAATATACCATTCTTTTAAAACTATTTGACATTTCTTTTAAACTATTGCAAAAGAATTCACTGGCTAAAATCATAAGGAGCAACATTCAATTTCATGGGCAGGGTGTTAGATATTGTTTTAAAGCAAGAAAATGTTTTACAAAATCACAAGATTTACCATTAAATTCAAAAACAAGTTAAAAAATCTTTTCTACAAAAAATAAGAGTTGTCTCCCATTTGCATAAGCCTTATCATGAAATACTGTTAACAAAAGTACCTACAAATATGGGAGATAACTTACATAACTTAAAAATGCAGTCATGATTGTGAGGAAGGGGCGTTTAATATCAGATAAAATTGAGAATGGAAACACTTTGGAGATGATCATCACGATGACGTAAATATAATTTGAAATCACCATGTCAGACCAAACCACTTAATGCATTATCTAGACTTATGTTTACAAGCTGATTTTATTCAGAGCTCTAAATAATACTGTCATCTTACTTTATTTACATCTGATATAGCATATCTAACATAAAATATATAACAATTATAAGTAACCAATACATTCTAATTTATTGCAGGCCTTCCATGCAGTGAACAAACTAGCTCATATGAGAAGATAAGCATTGTAAGCAGTGTATTCCCTCCCCTTAACCCTAAATCTCAGCCTGGTAGTTTCCATTCCTCACAACTTATGTTCAGTTTGTTAAATTCAAAAACAAGTTAAAATCTTTTTATAAAAAAATTAAGAGTTGTCTCCTATTTGCATTAGCCTTATCACGAAATACTGTTACCAAAGGTACCTTCAAATATGGGAAATAACTCATTAAACTCTAGTAGTTATCTGCAATTATCTGTAGTGATTTGGATGAAGAGTTGTCTCATTGTCAACAGTTTCACATCTTCTTATATTTATTTACTCATAATAGGACAGTAGGAAGTTAGAACAGGAGTAAAACAATATGCCCCCAACTAAAAGGGCATAAAAATAAATTTTAACCAATGGCAGGGGGTTGTTCTCACAAGTCACATCAAAGTCTTACATTAAACACCTAGTACATGTATTAATTGAGACTATTAGAGGGAACTGTAAGCCTATGAAATCGAAAGTAATCAACATATGTGGTTTAAAAGAATAAATCTTTACAACTGGTTCTCCCCTCTTTCTATCTCTCAGAGTAAACATAATTGTATTATTACATATTTTTTTGTCAATAAGTGTTTCCAAGTTCCTCAGATCAACAGAATTCATTCTTCTGCTTCAGTTGATTTTTAAATTAATAAGCACGCTTTCTCTACAAATAGAAAATAAAATATCATTCAAAACATGTAAACTAAAATTCACAAAAAAGTATATATAATGTTGATGTCAGAAGATATTTACATTTTATCCATATATTGGGTAACCAGGAGACAGAAGCTGAAGAAATTCTTCATATAAAGCAGTTCAGAATTGAATCAAATCTTATGGCATCTCAAGTATGAAATGCCACCATTGTACTTACATTTTGCTTCAGATTTGTTTAAAATAAACATGACAATTTTTTCAGGCACCATGGATTAAAATTTTTCATTCAACCAAAGATTTGATGGATAAGGACAATATGCCTTCAAACTAGTTTAACCCTGCCACACTCTGTATGTGCTAGTTATTCAGTGGTTAATGTTTGTTGCTGTGTAACATATTTGTTTTGTTCATTATTTTGGACGTGAATTAGGCAGTTTGTTTTCTCGACTGAGTTTTTTTTACAAATTTCATTTTTTGGCCTACTTATAGTTAACGTAACATGTATGTGGTATGGGTTTTACTCATTTTTGAAGGCAGAATTGTGACCTATAGCTGTTAATTTATATGTCATTTGGTTTCTTAGAGAGTTTTCCAAATTGCAATCATACCACATCTTCATATTTCTATATCTGTAATTAGGTATTGTATTATTATAGAAGCAATAAACTAGAACCGTTCATTATCTTTAATGTTACCTTGAAACAAGGATTTTGTTACCGTCAACATACATACCTTAAAGTTGGTATTATTTTACATCCAGGTCCTATTTTCCTTAGATTTTACTTCAATAAATATCCAGGATAACTGAAAAAAAAATTGAATGTGATGGTAGTAAAAACACTTATTGAAGGCGGTATGTTGACCAATAGTTGGTAACTTCAATATCTTTTAGTCTCTGGTGGAGTCTGGTGTCTCAATGGCAATTATACCACATTTTATTTCGATATTTATACATGTATATGAAATTTAGTCAATGTTATCAATGTCTAATCATAGCAGTTAATACAGATAAATAAGATATACCATTGCTAAAGTGACATATAGGTCGAATGGGCCAAATGTAAATATCAAATTGCTATGAATATACATGTAATTGTTTAGACGTATGTGATGATACACAAATATTATTGCAATGTATAATATATAAACCTATAGATATTATCTAATCAATACATCTTTCTATAATAGGAAGCAATTTTTTTTTAAAAATTCAAATATAAGAAGAGCAGTTTGAACACCGGAAAGAGAGAGAGGAAGATATATAGAAAGAGAAAGAGAGTAAGAGAGAATAGTGTGGTGAGTTTTCAATACATTGAATTTTATTTTAGTATATAGTAAATACAGAATTTTCATTTATAACATGTATAATATTAAATGTAAAGTATTTACATAATGTATGTAATACGTATTTTGGTCATAACTGTTAATTGTGACCTGTGGAACAGGAACTGTACCCTTGCTTTTCTTTCAGGAGCACCAATGTTTTTAAAATTCTCTATTTTATTGGGTTAATTACTCAATCTGGTGTTCTGGTTAGTGTCAGATTTCTCCCTTAGAAATTTATCCCTTTTCTACACTAAAATGCGAACTTGTACATCAAAATCATAGCTGCTGAAATGAAATGACTAGACATTTACTACATGTACCTTATGCATATTTACCTTGTCTTTCGAATGTTAAAGCTTCATGCAGACCCAGTTGTGATGTTCCTCATCTGGGAGATTAATCAGTATATAATCATTCTTCCTTTTTACAAGGATAGGTTGTTGGCATATCTCTCAATCCCAAACATGAAGAACCAGAGAATGTTTACTCAAGCTTTATTTCATTCAGATCAATTGCAGACCAAGTCTGAAGAGACAAATCTACCAAAAATTTCATATCAGAGTTTTCTTCTCCTAGACATCCTTTGAAGGCTGATGACCATCATCCAGCGGGCTATTTAACCCATAACTGGGGCAAGGTTGATGAGTGTAGGGATGTCCGCATGTCGATCAGCCTACACACTTTATCTCTAGGGACCTTGCTACTCCGAGATCCTCTACAGTAAAGCCTAGGACACTAGATCCTAGTTACCATGTGCTGTCACGGGGAGGCACTGTAGAAGTCTTGTTAGTGTAGAGGCTATGTACTGGAAGGAAAGACTTACGCACTCAGCTTTCTTTTCACCTATGAATATAAGCTATCCAGCGGCAGTGTAAGAGTCTATGACTCCCAACCACACTAGACGCATACACAAACCTGTGGTAACACCACCAGCACACAAAAAAAAAGGGGTCATTATTTCAAATTTAGAAAAAAGAAGGTTCATTTATTTAAATTAAGAAAAAGAAATTGTTATTTATTCAAATTTAAAAAAAAGAAATTGTTATTTATTCAAATTTTAAAAAAGAAATGGTTATTTATTCAAATCTAATAAAAAGTAGGGTTTATTTATTTATATATTTTAAAAAAGGAAGAATTATTTATTTAAATTTTTAAAAAGGAAGGTTTATTTATTTAAATTTAGAAAAAGGAATGGTTATTTATCTAAAAACTAGAAAAGGAATTGTTATTTATTTAAAATCCAGAAAAGAAAGTGTTATTTATTTTAATTTAGAAAAGAAAGTGTTATTTTTTTAAAATCTAGAAAAGAAAGTGTTATGTATTTAAATTCAAAAACGAAAGTGTTCATTATTTTGAAATTTATAATGCATTTCATCCAAAAGTACAGGGTTATTTGTACTTCACAAACTTTAAAGCAACTAAACAGTATCAGAACAGTGTGAAATTACAACACCAACAAATTACTTACTTCCCCTCCTTACCCAGCAACTCTCTATTACACTAGGCCATGGAGTAGCCCTCCCCAACCTCCAAATAGACTGGACTCTCATGGGTTAACCCTCCCCTACCCCAAGCCCTTAAAAACAAGTCCCTGGATTTCCATGGGGTAATCCTCCCTGACCCAAAAACCATTAAAAACAAGTCCCTGACTCCCATGGGGTAACCCTCCCCGACCCAAAGCCCTTAAAAACAAGTCCCTGGATTTCCATGGGGTAATCCTCCCTGACCCAAAAACCATAAAAAACAAGTCCCTGACTCCCATGGGGTAACCCTCCCCCACCCAAAGCCCTTAAAAACAAGTCCCTGGATTTCCATGGGGTAACCCTCCCTGACCAAAAAACCCTTAAAATAAGTCCCTGGATTTCCCATGGGGTAACACTCCCAGACCCCCAATCCCTTAAAAACAAGTCCCTGGACTTCCATGGGGTAACCCTTCCCGACCCCCATCCCTTAAAAACAAGTCCCTGCATGGACTCCCATGGATTAACCCTCCCTGACCCCCGATCCCTTAAAAACAAGTCCTTGGACTCCCATTGGTTAACCCTCCCCAATCCCCATCCCTTAAAAACAAGATCCTGGACTCCCCTGGGGTAATCCTCCCCGACCCCTAATCCCATAAAAACAAGTGCCTGGACTCCCATGTGGTAACCCTTAGTGCCTGGACTCCCATGTGGTAACCCTCCCTGACCCCAAGCCCTTAAAAACAAGTCCCTTGACCCCCATGGGATAACCCTCCCCGACCCCCATGCCCTTAAAAATAAGTCCCTGGACTTGTTTTGGGTTAACTATCCCCTACCCTGTTGCCCTTAAATACAAGTGTCTGGAGTCTCACTCTCCCTTTCATCCGACCCCTAGGCTTCTCCTCCAAGACCTCTGAGTTCTTAAATTCCAGTTCCTGGATGTTGCCTTATTCCACCCAAGCTGCTCCAAAGCTCAGTCCCAGGTCAACTATATATAAAGCTGTTGCTATGTGGGTCGAGGGGATAATTAAAGAAAACGAAGAAGAAAACATCAGCAAGCCAGTATAACCTTCACCTTTTATTCTATCCATATTGTGATTGGGTATGGTGATTGGGTATAGTGATGGGGTATGGTGATTGGGTTTGGTGATTGGGTATAGTGATGGGGTATAGTGATGAGGTATAGTGATTGGGTTTGGTGATTGGGTATAGTGATGGGGTATAGTGATGGGGTATGGTGATGGGGTATGGTGATTGGGTTTCATGTCTAGTTTATAGGTAATGTTCTACTGACTTGCTAGTGTTCAATTTTTAAACAATTTAAAAAAAAAAGTAAGTAATGTATTCATGTTGCAATCAGACGCTATAATATTGTTAAATTCAAGTTGTTGGAAGTCCAAATCTCAGTGAAACATTAAAATTTTCAAACTAATTTAGTTATTGTGAGCTAAACTTTGATATCTAAATTTTATAGGAAATGGAATGGTTATTTATTCAAATTTAGAAAAAATTAACAGTTATTTATTTTAATTCAGAAAAAGATAATTACTTTAAAATTCAAAATATTTAAAAGGAAAATTCCCGTAAAAATAATGTATCGCCATTACTTCCATCACGACATAATTCGATTCGGCCTTCCCATGAAAATAATGTATCCATTACTTCCATCACGATATAATTCGACGCCGCCTTCCTATGAAAATAATGTATCCATTACTTCCATCACGACATAGTTCGACTCCACCTTCCCATGAAAATAATGTATCCATTACTTCCATCACGACATAATTCGACTCCACCTTCCCATGAAAATAATGTATCCATTACTTCCATCATGACATAATTCACCTCCGCCTTCCCATGAAAATAATGTATCCATAACTTCCATCACGACATAATTCGACTCCGCCTTCCCATGAAAATAATGTATCCATTACTTCCATCACGACATAATTCAACGCTGCCTTCCCATGAAAATAATGTATCCATTACTTCCATCACGACATAATTCACCTCCGCCTTCCCATGAAAATAATGTATCCATTACTTCAATCACGACATAATTCAACGCCGCGTTCCCATGAAAATAATGTATCCATTACTTCCATCACGACATAATTCAACTTCGCCTTCCCATGAAAATAATGTATCCATTACTTCCATCACGACATAATTCGACTCCGCCTTCCCATGAAAATAATGTATCCATTACTTCCATCACGACATAATTCGACTCCGCCTTCCTATGAAAATAATGTATCCATTACTTCCATCACGACATAATTCAACGCTCCCTTCCCATGAAAATAATGTATCCATTACTTCCATCACGACTCTGCCTTCCCAAGAAAATAATGTATCCATTACTTCCATCACGACATAATTCGACTCCGCCTTCCCATGAAAATAATGTATCCATTACTTCCATCACGACATAATTCACCTCCGCCTTCCCATGAAAATAATGTATCCATTACTTCAATCACGACATAATTCAACGCCGCGTTCCCATGAAAATAATGTATCCATTACTTCCATCACGACATAATTCGACTTCGCCTTCCCATGAAAATAATGTATCCATTACTTCCATCACGACATAATTCAACGCCGCCTTCCCATGAAAATAATGTATCCATTACTTCCATCACGACATAATTCGACTTCGCCTTCCCATGAAAATAATGTATCCATTACTTCCATCACGACATAATTCAACGCCGCCTTCCCATGAAAATAATGTATCTATTACTTCCATCACGACATAATTCGACTCCGCCTTCCCATGAAAATAATGTATCCATTACTTCCATCACGACATAATTCGACTCCGCCTTCCCATGAAAATAGTGTATCCATTACTTCCATCACGACATAATTCGACTCCGCCTTCCCATGAAAATAATGTATCCATTACTTCCATCATGACATAATTCGACTCCGCCTTCCTATGAAAATAATGTATCCATTACTTCCATCACGACATAATTCAACGCTGCCTTCCCATGAAAATAATGTATCCATTACTTCCATCACGACTCTGCCTTCCCAAGAAAATAATGTATCCATTACTTCCATCACGACATAATTCGACTCCGCCTTCCCATGAAAATAATGTATCCATTACTTCCATCATGACATAATTCGACTCCGCCTTCCCATGAAAATAATGTATCCATTACTTCCATCACGACATAATTCGACGCCGCCTTCCCATGAAAATAATGTATCCATTACTTCCATCACGACATAGTTCGACGCCGCCTTCCCATGAAAATAATGTATCCATTACTTCCATCACGACATAGTTTGACTCCATAATTCGACTCCCCCTTCCCATGAAAATAATGTATCCATTACTTCCATCACGACATAATTCGACTCCCCCTTCCCATGAAAATAATGTATCCATTACTTCCATCACGACATAATTCGACTCCCCCTTCCCATGAAAATAATGTATCCATTACTTCCATCACGACATAATTCGACTCCGCCTTCGCATGAAAATAATGTATCCATTACTTCCATCACGACATAATTCGACTCCGCCTTCCCATGAAAATAATGTATCCATTACTTCCATCACGACATAATTGGACTCCACCTTCCCATGAAAATAATGTATCCATTACTTCCATCACGACATAATTCACCTCCGCCTTCCCATGAAAATAATGTATCCATTACTTCCATCACGACATAATTCAACGCCGCCTTCCCATGAAAATAATGTATCCATTACTTCCATCACGACATAATTCGACTCCGCCTTCCCATGAAAATAATGTATCCATTACTTCCATCACGACATAATTCGACGCCGCCTTCCCATGAAAATAATGTATCCATTACTTCCATCACGACATAATTCGACTCCGCCTTCCCATGAAAATAATGTATCCATTTCTTCCATCACGACATAATTCGACTCCGCCTTCCCATGAAAATAATGTATCCATTACTTCCATCACGACATAATTCGACCCCGCCTTCGCATGAAAATAATGTATCCATTACTTCCATCACGACATAATTCGACTCCGCCTTCCCATGAAAATAATGTATCCATAACTTCCATCACGACATAATTCGACTCCGCCTTCCCATGAAAATAATGTATCCATTACTTCCATCACGACATAATTTGACTCCGCCTTCCCATGAAAATAATGTATCCATAACTTCCATCACGACATAATTCGACTCCGCCTTCCCATGAAAATAATGTATCCATTACTTCCATCACGACATAATTCAACGCTGCCTTCCCATGAAAATAATGTATCCATTACTTCCATCACGACATAATTCACCTCCGCCTTCCCATGAAAATAATGTATCCATTACTTCAATCACGACATAATTCAACGCCGCGTTCCCATGAAAATAATGTATCCATTACTTCCATCACGACATAATTCGACTTCGCCTTCCCATGAAAATAATGTATCCATTACTTCCATCACGACATAATTCAACGCCGCCTTCCCATGAAAATAATGTATCCATTACTTCCATCACGACATAATTCGACTTCGCCTTCCCATGAAAATAATGTATCCATTACTTCCATCACGACATAAGTCAACGCCGCCTTCCCATGAAAATAATGTATCTATTACTTCCATCACGACATAATTCGACTCCGCCTTCCCATGAAAATAATGTATCCATTACTTCCATCACGACATAATTCGACTCCGCCTTCCCATGAAAATAGTGTATCCATTACTTCCATCACGACATAATTCGACTCCGCCTTCCCATGAAAATAATGTATCCATTACTTCCATCATGACATAATTCGACTCCGCCTTCCTATGAAAATAATGTATCCATTACTTCCATCACGACATAATTCAACGCTGCCTTCCCATGAAAATAATGTATCCATTACTTCCATCACGACTCTGCCTTCCCAAGAAAATAATGTATCCATTACTTCCATCACGACATAATTCGACTCCGCCTTCCCATGAAAATAATGTATCCATTACTTCCATCACGACATAATTCGACTCCGCCTTCCCATGAAAATAATGTATCCATTACTTCCATCACGACATAGTTCGACTCCGCCTTCCCATGAAAATAATGTATCCATTACTTCCATCACGACATAATTCGACTCCGCCTTCCCATGAAAATAATGTATCCATTACTTCCATCACGACATAATTCGACTTCGCCTTCCCATGAAAATAACGTATCCATTACTTCCATCACGACATAATTCCACTCCGCCTTCCCATGAAAATAGTGTATCCATTACTTCCATCACGACATAATTCGACTCCGCCTTCCCATGAAAATAATGTATCCATTACTTCCATCATGACATAATTCGACTCCGCCTTCGCATGAAAATAATGTATCCATTACTTCCATCATGACATAATTCGACTCCGCCTTCGCATGAAAATAATGTATCCATTACTTCCATCATGACATAATTCAACGCTGCCTTCCCATGAAAATAATGTATCCATTACTTCCATCACGACTCTGCCTTCCCAAGAAAGTAATGTATCCATTACTTCCATCACGACATAATTCGACTCCCGCCTTCCCATGAAAATAATGTATCCATTACTTCCATCACGACATAATTCGACTCCGCCTTCCCATGAAAATAATGTATCCATTACTTCCATCACGACATAATTCGACGCCGCCTTCCCATGAAAATAATGTATCCATTACTTCCATCACAACATAGTTCGACGCCGCCTTCCCATGAAAATAATAATGTATCCATTACTTCCATCACGACATAATTCGACTCCGCCTTCCCATGAAAATAATGTATCCATTACTTCCATCATGACATAATTCGACTCCGCCTTCCTATGAAAATAATGTATCCATTACTTCCATCACGACATAATTCAACGCTGCCTTCCCATGAAAATAATGTATCCATTACTTCCATCACGACTCTGCCTTCCCAAGAAAGTAATGTATCCATTACTTCCATCACGACATAATTCGACTCCCGCCTTCCCATGAAAATAATGTATCCATTACTTCCATCAAACATAATTCGACTCCCGCCTTCCCATGACAAAAATGTATCCATTACTTCCATCACGACATAATTCGACTCCGCCTTCCCATGAAAATAATGTATCCATTACTTCCATCACGACATAATTCGATGCCGCCTTCCCATGAAAATAATGTATCCATTACTTCCATCACAACATAGTTCGACGCCGCCTTCCCATGAAAATAATGTATCCATTACTTCCATCACGACATAATTCGACTCCGCCTTCCCATGAAAATAATGTATCCATTACTTCCATCATGACATAATTCGACTCCGCCTTCCCATGAAAATAATGTATCCATTACTTCCATCACGACATAATTCGACTCCGCCTTCCCATGAAAATAATGTATCCATTACTTCCATCACGACATAATTCGACTCCGCCTTCCCATGAAAATAATGTATCCATTACTTCATCACGATTTCATCAAAATCCGGAAGATGTTCTGTGTTTCTCAACCACTATCCAGTCTATCAGAAACATTCTGAAATTAAACTGAAGAAAGGATTAAAATACCTGAAAAAAACTATTAATTATTATGCATAGATATAACAGTGTATTTTTTTTTTTTTTTTTTTTTTTTTTTTTTTTTTTTTTTATAAAAGAAGAATGTTTGTCACCACTAAATTATCAGAGACCATCTTTCCAACACATTACTTCAAATTAAAATTAAATATATTGCAGGTTACTTCTGATATTAATTATATATATAAACATGAAATAATTTTTTTTTATCACAAATCTGCAATGTTTTGTGTTTGAATCAGTCCCAATAAAATATCTCAATGAAATGTTACTTTTAACTTTCAGGGAAAAAACTACAGACCAAAATATTAAAAAAGTATAGACTTTTGCATAAAATACCAAGTAATGTGAGGAAACCAATCGTATGCAGGAAAAGCTCAGTTGTAGTGACATTTATTCTTGGTATTACTAGTGACAGATAAGTGCTGAAACTTGTACTTACAAGAGATCTAAACACCTCTACAACTATAACCTTCACTGGACAATTGTGAGTTTTAAAATAAAACGAGTATGGACGTCATGCAGTCAGATAAAGCAGAGGTATCTACTGCGCCAACTGTAGGGAATTTTATTTTTTTACCAGTGTATGTCATTTTGTTTTACTATATACTGCAACTCCAAGAACTTTTTTTGTTGGTGACTGTCTTTGTGTGATTTTTTTTGTGTGTGAATTTTTTACGTGTGAATTTTTTGCGTGTGAATTCGTTGTGTGTGAATTTTTAGTGTGTGATTTGTTTTGTATGTGAATTTTTAGTGTGTGAATTTTTAAGTCAGTTGTGTTGTATGTTTACCCAATTTTGGCTCCTCCGTCGTAATTATTGTAATGTTAACCAATTATGTCAATAAAAAGAAACAAGTAAGGCAAATACCACCCGTTTTCAAATTGTTCAGGTTGTCATAATGGAGTGGACCATTTGACTTAACCAGGTTTTATAGATTCCCCATTTTTTAATTTACCATGAAGTCTATGCAAATAGATATGGCACTATGGAATGATTTTTAAGGTCATATTCAAAGAGGAGACCCTCAAGGTTGATGAAGGATGTCAAGGTCAGAGTCATGCCCTTCAGAACGATGTTCATAATACAACATCTATACTAAAATAAAAACCAAAATTTGAATGTTGTAAAATTTTTATAAACAACTGGTCTGAAGAAAAAAGTTATAAAAATTAAAAAAAAAAAAAAAATGATGAAAGCCAAAAACAAAAGAAAAATTGAATAAATTCATTAATATTGACTTTAAAATCTATTGGAACAGTTATACATTTAATCTGACTCTAAATTTAATTGACATTAACCAATTTTTCTTTAAATAGTAAATTTCTAGTAGCTCAGAAATACCAAACTGTTCTGAAAATTACTAGAATTATAAACATTCCTAAATAACGTCCCTCCACAGAAAAGTACACAATACCCTTAAGATATCTGTCTCTCTGCTCTCTATTATTATCTCGTTCATTCATTCATTCATTCACACATCTTCCAGACGACCTATTTAGGAAGTATCATGTTAGTTATCCCACCCAGGTTAGTTCTTGATACTTTGTGAATAAAATGGTTTTATATTGATGTACCAGACATGGAGGGATGATTAAACAAGAAGTTTCATTTACCAGGTTTCCAGGAAAGGTGTTATTTTATTTTACATTTTACAAAAAAGTTTAGAAAAAATCCAAATAAAACAAGTCATGTTTATCAAAAAGAAAAAGATATTGTAAGATGGCAACCATATATAAGCATCTGACCTTTCTAAATCTTATTTCTAAGACCTTGGGAATTTGAAACTTTTCTGATCTCAGTGATTTACTGATTCGTTTCAGTTGTATATTCCTCTCTACATCTTCTATATAGTTGGTTTTATCCCACAAAACAGATCTTGTCTTGCTGATAATTTTTAAATTCTTTTCATATTTTTCTCTCTCTATAATATAGTTTTTATTCTATCTCTCTATAATATATAGTTTTTAAATTTTTCTCTCTCTATAATATAGTTTTTAAATTTTTCTCTCTCTATATTCTAGTTTTTTCTATCTATTTATAATTCATAGTTTTTTATATCTATAAATAGTATATGTCCAAAATATGGTAAAAAAAAAGGTCATTAAAAGGGAAACAACTCCAAAAAATGTTGACTGACAAGGTTGATGATCGGTACCAAATTTTTTCTGTGTTTTGTTTTCAAAATCTGATCAATATCAAATTTGAAGGTGTGTGTTACTGATAAAGTTAGGTGTAATGAGTTGAATGATGATGTCATGTGATATTTACAAGTTTTACCTTGGGTATAGTAAAATCCTGAATTCCCACCAAAATACTGTACAAAATTAATACCCCATTTCTATGATTACTGTACATATGAAGGTCTCTGATATCCTAATGATGATAACATACTACAACAACATTGTACATTTACCTTTGGTAACATACAATGTCTGACTTAAATAAAAATTGTATTAAACAATCATGCTTTTATTTACATATATATATATATATATATATATATACAAAGAAAGTACGGGTAGAGTACTTGGGGTTTGGGATAAGACTGAACAGGAAGTGGGGAACTCGGGGAGTAAGACTAAGGGCAGGTTTACTCATATCTTTTTATAGTTTTCATTTTTGCCAGAGAATTCCTAACCTGTTATGACCTATTAAAAGACCAAACTGTCAATGAAGTGTTCAAGATACAATCATCAACCAACCGATCAATCAATACCATCAATCATTCATTTATTACTTGTCAGGTAATCTGGGGGCAACTGGCTAAAAGGGACAAAACTAACAAAAATACAAATTGAACCTATTCCTCTCAACGACACACAATAATCCGACACCTCAAACTGTACCCTCTAAAGGTCCTCCAAAAACCATTCAGACAATGACTCTTCATGAAATGCCTCCTGAACCAAACTCTCCTCATAGCTGCTCTGCCTTCCTCGTCCCAAATCACAACTCTATCATGCTCATCAGTAAAGACCTCGTCATCCTCCAGAGACAGCTCCTCCACATCACTTACACCTTCTTCTAAATCCACAGGACTACAGCAAGGTAAAACCCTGGAGATTACATACTGCATCTGCAGATTTCGACCCTCACTTTCTAAGTTTGCGCCAAACATCTGCAGAGTCTCATCATCACTCTCCAACCTTTGTTTTACCTCACTATAATCCTCGGATAGGGCCTCCACCTCCTCTGAAACCTCAATAACCCTCCTTTCCAGATCCTCCCACCACTCATCAGCCTGCTGCTGCTCCTCATCCCAGGTTGAGAAAAGGTCAGCATCATCTGTATCGAAAACCAACTCATGTTCCTCTACCTCCTCAAACACCGCTGTATCATTTTCAACAGTGTCATCCAAAGTAGAAATGACTTCTACTTCAAATGGCATTGCTGAAAACAAGGCAACACGGGGTGCTTCCACCAAACACTGCTCCGGGTCAGCAGCCCTTGGTAGCTCAGGAGACTCTACCACAGGGGAAGGAACATCACGACACAAACCTTGAACCTGGGGTGACCTCTCTGGCTCATCACATGGTCTAACCGAAGGACCATACGGACACAGACCTACAAAGTCTACAAACTCTCTCACTATACATAGTATACCAATCATTTTCTTGCTTTTTTTGTCGTTTTGTCTGAAAATACAGAAAAGTAAAAGGATCTTAGTGATGTTTGTTAATAGCTTCGCTGAGTGCAGCCTGATACGACTGCAGTAGTTGAACCCTGAACAGTTTGCAAGTTTGGACACAACATTCAAGCTTGATACTGTCTGAATCTAGATTGCGATCAAGTTTTTGACATAATATATAGGTTTCTCACAAAAAATAAATGTGGTGAAATATCTTATAAAAAAAAATGAAATGGGTAAAAATATTTGTATTTACTTTCATTTGAAGAATTCTTGCTTTGTGCAATACTATGAAATTGAAGTTTTCCTGCTATTGCACAATACTTTATATAATAGTTTACACATCTACTGTCATATCAGTATTCTTTGCTTTAATATACAAACAAGAAATATAAATCAATTTCGGAAACTAGATGTGTCAAAGTGACAAGAATGGCCCAGTCTCAAAAAGTTGAAAGATCTGCAATTTCAATAACACATGTGGGCACAAACAGGATGGTAATCTCACATATAAAAAATTTGTAAGGGTTCTGCAGAACCCAGTGGCTCGCCTACTTTTGCTGTAAATTGCAAGCTCAACAAAAATGTGGGAAAAAATCAATAAAAATATTCTGCTTGATACTATCTTTTGATAGTAGGAAGCTTCTGTCCAAGTTTGGTAAAAATCTAGGATAGTTTATGAATCTAATAAATGTTTTAAAAACTTAAACCGCAGACTGGATGTAATGTTAACTGGAAGAAAAACTAAGTCCATTCATAAGTGAAATACAGATATACAGGTACAAAATATTAACAAAATTTCCTTCTAGATACTAGCTTATGATTGTAAATAAGCTTCTGTCTAAGTTTGGTGCAAATTAAAAATAGTATAAGAAAGTTATAAAAAAAAAAAAAATTTAACCACAGAGTGAATGTGTTGTTTCCTGGCAGAAAATCTAAGCCCATTTTAAGTAAAATACGGAAAAAATGGATTTATTGTTTTACAAAATTTACTTCTGGATACTATCTTATGATCATAAACAAGCTTCTGTCCAAGTTTGGTAGAAATCCAGTATGGTTTAAGAAAGTTATTAAAATTTCAAAAACTTTAACCATGTGCAGAGTGAATATTTGTGGACGCCGCCGATGCTGACGATGGAATGTAGGATCGCTTATTCTCGCTTTTTTCGATTAAAGTCGAAGGCTCAACAAAAATCAGCTCAGAATCTGGAGGCATATAGAAGAAAAGTCTGTATAACTGTGATTTTCAACAATTTTCAAAGTTGTATAAACCCTTAATTTTGGCAAAATTTAGCAGGGGGGAATGAAACTTTAACTTAATCTGTAACTCATCATGAATAACTCACATACCAAAAATCAGTCCAATATCTGACAGCATTTTGAAAAAAAGTCTGTATAACAATGATTTTAAACAATTTTTCAAAGTCCATAGCCTGTAATTTTGGCAAAAATTAGAAGAGCGGAACAAAACTTAAACTTGATTTGTAACTCATCTTGGTTAACTCACATGCCAAAAATCATCACAATATCTGAGAGCATTTAGAAAAAAGGTCTGTATAACTGTGATTTTCATCAATTTGTCAAAGTCCAAAGCCCGTAATTTCGGCAAAATTTAGGCGAGCAGAACAAAACTTAAAACTGATCTGTAACTCATCATGATTTAACTCACATACTGAAGGCGTTGAGAAAAAACCTCAGTATAATGGTTTGTTGAGGAATGACGGAATTACAGACTTTCGGACAAGAGTAAAACTATATAGCATTTACAACTTCTTACAACATGATACCACAAAAAAAAATAGCTTTCAATGTCATTTGGAATTGTAATGTTTTTAAGGGATCTACCATTTGATTTTTATGGGGGGGCTAGGATGAAAAATTTTGTCCTGCATTTTTTTTAGCTGTAGTCTCTGTCCTGCCTTTTTATTTTTCACTCTGTTCGGTCCTGCCTTTTTATTTTTAGTTTATCCTGACTTTTTTTAACCTAAATTGTTGTCCTGACTTTTTTTTTTGCAAGGGTCTCATCCTGCCTTTTTTTTTCTCAAAACTCCTGTCCTGCCTATTTTTTTCTAATTTCATCCTAGCCCCCATAAAAATCAAATGGTAGCTCCCTAAAGGCAATATAAAAGTCTCTTAACTAAAATTGAGAATGGAAATGGGGAATGTGCCAAAGAGACAACAACCCGACCATAGAAAAAAACAACAGCAGAAGGTCACCAACAGGTCTTCAATGTAGCGAGAAATTCCCGCACCGGAGGCGTCCTTCAACTGGCCCCTAAACAAATATATACTAGTTCAGTGATAATGAACGCCATACTAATTTCCAAATTGTACACAAGAAACTAAAATTAAAATAATACAAGACTAACAAAGGCCAGAGGCTCCTGACTTGGGACAGGCGCAAAAATGCGGCGGGGTTAAACATGTTTGTGAGATCTCAACCCTCCCCCTATACCTCTAGCCAATGTAGAAAAGTAAACGCATAACAATACGCACTGACTTGTTATTGTTAGTAAGGTCACTTTTTTTCAATTTGATTCATATATCACAGTTAAAGATCTTCATATTGCTTCCTGTCTTTCCTACTCTTTTAGATGACATACATTTCATGCACTTGACCAAGCACTTGACACTCATAGGCAACTAACTCATCAAAGGTTGCATGTATAATATGGACCAAAATGAGGTGGAATTTTTGGCTTTCAAGACAATCATATTTTGAGCCTATTTTTTTTTTAAATTGAAACAACATTTGTAACTGGTAGCTAAGAGAGAATTGTTATTAATCAATATTCCCTTTTTTTAAACGTTTGAAACTAACAAAATTCATAGTTACAACAAATAACACAAAATGGCATGGATACTTTTTTTTTCAAATACTTGATTCACAAAAAATCATCAGGTTTAAAGTATCAATGCATTGCCAAAATGAATATTTCATCAATGAAATTCCAGTCATAAATTCTCATGAATATCCTTTTTATAATAAATACACAAATTTTTTTTAGTCTGATACGTAAGTTTCAACTGAGGCACTACACAGGTGTCATTGTGGAGTAAAGGGGGTGGCGTCAAAAGGCGCCATTATGGAGTAATTAAAGGGGGTGGCCTCAAAAGGCGTTATTACGGAGGAAAGGATTAATACTTCTGACAAAATTTGTCTCATTTATGTCGTCCAACTCCCCTGCATTAAATAGTGAGGATGACAACTGTCAATTCCTAAATAGAGGATGCACATCATTCAATTAAACAAGTAAAACTCACTCAGCTGAATTTGGTGATTTTGAGAGTTATTGGTAATAAGGTATACCGTATAACAGGTTATTTTTCATAAGTGTAAATTTTGAGATTTTTATTGAATAAAGTCTACAAAATATTTTGGCGGTTTATTATTTTGACGGATTCAAAACTTGTATCAATATTTATGGATGTACACTTTAAAATTGGCAGAATTCATTTGGTTCTATCTGCCAAAATAAGCGAAAATTTAGACGCCGTGAAAATAACCTGCTATACAGTATTATGTTCAACAGAATTTTTCCATAAGTTGCTTCCAACCTTTGAAATAATACATCTAAATGTTTTGTTGACAGTTGTTTTATTTAGATGGAAGCTAAAACCAAACACAAGACTTCGCAATACTTTTTAAAGATTAATTTACTGTTGACAATGAAATTCTAGTAATCAATTTCAAACATGTTTCAACTGAAGTAGACATCGTCTTTTAAAAGTGATGAACTATATTTATATTATCAGTAAATAGGCATCCCTAAGGAGTCAATTGGCAATTTGGGTGATTTGACTTTTTTGTAGATCTTTCTTTGAAAAACATTCTTGCTGTTTACAGTATATTTCTATTTTTGATAATATTCAAAATAATAACCACAAACTTTCCTTAAAATGACCAATTCAGGGTTTGCAACCCAACAATGAAGTGTCTGATTCAGCTGAAAATTTCAGGGTGGATAAAATCTCAACCTGGTCAACATTTTTACCCCGTCAGATTTGCTCTAAAAGCTTTAGTTTCCAAGTTACAAGCCAAAACCTGTATTTTCCCCTATATTCTTTTATAGGCACGACTCTACCATCTTTGTTCGTGGGCAAGATAATCAGACATATTTTTTAAACTAAATACCTAAATAGTGCTAAAAATTTCATCTAGGCTATATCTACTATTAAATATTAAGAAATTTCAAAATCTAGGCTGCAGAAAATTATTCTATAATACTTATATCTTGCCACTGATTGATTTTCTTGTATAGTTTGGAGTAGTTAATTACAGTTGTGAGGATTTAATTTAAAATAGGATATTAAAATTACAAAAGAGAGCTGCTAGATTAATACTAGAAACAGACCCTTTCGCTCCTTCCATTTAGCCCCTATTCAAACGCTTAAACTGGATGACAGTTGAACAGAGATAAAATATCACACGTATCACACATATGCCCCATCATTTCTTACTAACAAATTCATCGTTTCAGACAGAAACCATATCCCTTGGGGAATTACTGTTCAAGGAAACCTCAAACTCCCTAAACAAATAATAGAATTGTTCTAAAAATCTTTTGTGTATTCTGGACCATTCTTGTGGAACAATTTGCCAATAAGATTTAGAAATAATACAAATGTTAATTCTTTCAAATACAAAATAACAGATCATTTATTGAAATCAACCTGTTGAAAATATATTGAGAGCTTATTGTTGTCATGTTTATTTTTTCATTACATTTTATCAAGTTGTATTAAACATTATTATCATACTTGACTTTTATACCATAAATGTATGCAATGTATATGTTTGCATTTTGTTTGAATTTTTAGATTTGTTATATAGCTAACTGTGTTATAAACCCTCTTAAAATAAAGTATTGTTCTTGTGGTGGTTGTAGTGATTGGAAAAGTGTTGAAAAATTTGTAAAAGAAAATCAAATATTTTTACAATTAAAATATTCAGACTCTCTATCAACTTTATATAAGTTTTCCCCATAAAAATGCAAAAAAAGGTAAAAATCATCATTGAAAGGCAAAAAAAGATGAGAAAGAATGAAACACATACATCTGACTAAAAAGAAAAAACTAAATATATACACCCATTTCATCAAAATCAAATCCAGTACATTAATCTTTGGTTTGACTCTTGAATTAAATTTAAGCATAAACTTGAAAAAGTTTAATATCTTTATTTTAAACTGGAGCAATTGGTTTTTGATTAAACATCCAAAGTAGTTGATAGATATTATTGGTTATACATGTATAATTAGATCTAGACAATATACAAGGGAGACAATTTTAATATCATTTCAATTAGATGGAGTTATCTCCCATTGTATTTCTGCATGAATACTTTGAACACTGGCTAAGTGGATTTCATGCAGAGCTCCAGTTAAAAATTTAACAATGAACAGTTTTTACTCATCCTTTTTGTCGAGCCTTCGACTTTAGTCGAAAAAGCGAGACTAAGCGATCCTACATTCCATCGTCGTCGTCGGTGGCGTCCACAAATATTCACTCTGTGGTTAAAGTTTTTGAAATTTTAATAACTTTCTTAAACCATACTGGATTTCTACAAAACTTGGACAGAAGCTTATTTATGATCATAAGATAGTATCCAGAAGTAAATTTTGTGAAAATAAAATTCCATTTTTTCCGTATTTTACTTATAAATGCACTTAGTTTTTCTGCGGGAAAAATTACATCACTCTGTGGTTGTAGTTTTTAAAATTTTAATAACTTTCTTAAACTATCCTTGGTTTGTACCAAACTTGGACAGAAGCTTGTTTATGATCATAAGATAGTATCCAGAAGTAAATTTTGTAAAATGACAAATCCATTTTTTCCATATTTTACTTTAAATGGACTTTTTTTCTGCCAGGAAACAACACATTCACTCTGTGGTTAAATTTTTAAAAATGATGATCAAAAGCTAGTATCTAGAAGGAAATTTTGTTAATATTTTGTACCTGTGTACCTGTGTATCTGTATTTTACTTATAAATGGACTTAGTTTTTCTTCCAGTTAACATTACATCCAGTCTGCAGTTTTTAAAACATTTATTAGATTCATAAACTATCCAGGATTTTTTTACCAAACTTGGACAGAAGCTTCCTACAATCCAAACATGGTATCAAGCGGAATATTTTTATTGATTTTTTCCCTCATTTTTGTTGATCCTGTAATTTACAGCAAAAGTAGGCGAGACACTGGGTTCCGCGGAACCCTTACAAATTTTTAATGTAATCGTGTGAAATATTTCTTCCTTTTGCATTATCTATTCAAGTTCACCCCTCAGACAAAGATTGCATTGCATGGGTTTTTCACTCCAATTATTCCTGAACGATTGGGTTTTTTACCTCATGGTATTCAAATTGAGACATTTACTCTGTTTGGGTAAAATTGATTCATTGTCATGTGAATGATGTCGCAGTATTATAGTTCTGTGAATGTGTTAAAACAATTTATCATCATGGAAAGTTATTATCACCCAAATTTAGTGACATAAACCAAAATATTGTCTATGTTAACAGCAAAAGAGTCCCCATAAAGGATGGGCCTGATGGGAGGGGGGGGGGGTCTCATCACAATTCAAAAGTTCAATTTTTTGTCAATCACAATTCAAAGAAAATAAATTTCACTGATCACGGATCACGAATATATAAAAAAAACCAATCTGTAGAAAAACGGATCACGATAGCAAAAATGCGCTGATCACGAAGAACAAAAATAACCCAACAGGCCCCTTATAAATATATGATCATCATGATGGCTGGTAATTTAATGACCAGTGTCATTGCACACAGAGATATTCCTTTCTCCTCAGAATAAGTGTCAGTTTTGATATAAGTTATATAACTACCTCTTTGGCACAAGAGGTGAATTTCTATTCTGCCTAAATTTAAAGAAAATCAGGACATACGTAAAGGTTCATACCTCAGGACTCAGTTCTGTCATTTGTAATTTCCTGACTCATATTGCTTTGGTTTATATCAAAAATATTTTATCTATAAATCCATTGTTTTAATAAATAATTGGGTTTGCCTTCAAATGTATTGGGTTTTTAAATGCTGAGGAAAATTGAATTGGGTTTTCTATTGTTTTAATTGCGTAATTATGCAAAAACACAGCTTATCAGAAGCTCTGGATAGGTTTCTCTTAATCACAATGATAATTTGTTTTTATTTACTATTGGCAATTTTCTTCTTTACATTATGATCATCTCAAACTTTCTGTTTTCTTTTGTATATTATGTGCGTCTTTTTCACATATCAATACAGTATTACAGTGTACTCATTGTGTAACAGCTAGCAACTTGCAATGCACGAGATTTCAATCATACAACAGAGCTATTACTGTAAAAGTACTTTAATTCGTGGGTATCAATTTTCGTGGTTTGAGCAACATTTACATGTTCGTGGGTTTTTAAATTCGTGGATTTAAGTTTTCTATGAAAAAAAATTGGAAAAATTGAAACCATTAGAAACGAAGGTTACAAATTGTCTGTATTGAAGGAAATGCAAAGTAAACATTGACCTGTCTAAATCGTTGTGACCACACTAATTAACCCAGATAGAGTGATCAACATATTAAACATAAACAAATGCTATAAATGTATCAGAAGTCAAACCTACATGGGGATATTTCCATGTCTTGATTTTGACAATGGTCATTTTATTTCGTTGGACACTTAAATTCGTGGATAAAGTCATCCACGAAAACCACGAAAATTGGTTCCCCACGAACAAAAGTACTTTCACAGTATCACAACATATTCTATGCATAGTTTTACTTACTATTCAATTTTATTTTATATTCTCAACCAAACCTCAAGTTAGGCAAACTTAAGTTAAAAAAACGGAAAGTCGGAAACCGTGAGACAGACGGGACTGGCAAAGCTAACATACAACGCCCCCTTTGCCTAGTGACAGGGGCATGAAACATAGCAGATACACAATAAATTGTGATAAACTTGTAGTTTTAAGAAGAGTTGCATATACAACAGTGACTAAGCCCCATGTCAAATAAATCTGCTAATATCAGCAATTAAATTTACCGGTTTGTCATATTTTAAGCAGATTATTAGCAGTTCTTAGCAGTCCATTTAATATCAGTTTGATAGACTGTCTAATGTTTCATCATTTCTTAGCATTCACATTTAGCAGTTTGGAGGGAAAATAGGGAAGCCTAGACTTCAATTACCTGATTGTTTTATGTTTACATAACAAATAAGTGTTTAAAATTGACCTAACATTCAGTGTAGCAATTTATGAAATGAAGTTAATTTATGTAACCTAAATATGTAACAGAAAATTGTAACAAAACATGTTTTTTTTCTTTAAATCCAAAAGTGAAAAACAGTTGCATTTTTGGTCCATATAAAAATATAAATATTGAGAAAATCAAATTAGTATTACACTTAATAGTAAATTATAATCACTAGAGGCTCTAAAGAGGCTTTGTCGCTCACCCGACTCTACTTAAATGAAAATCATTACAGATAATTAAATAATGATAGAGGCTAAATTATGTTTAATATTGGCCTAATCATTTAATAATAAATCCTGGTGGTCATCTTAAACAGTAAATCAGTAACAAAGTAGCAACACTTCATCAGCACCTTATAAGGAACATTTATGACATGTTTAGTTTCATTCAAAGCAGTGGTTCTCTAAAAGAAGACATTCGTATGTATTTCCCATAGGGTCCTATGTTAACCGAAGTCCCAATGCTGACAGCCATCTTGGTTGATGGATGAGCTACAAAGTAACAACACTTGGTCAGCACCTCTTAGGAACATTCATGCTCTGTTTGGTTTCATTCCATTCAGTGGTTCTCTAAAAGAAGACATTTGTATGTATTTCCCATAGGGTCCTATGTTAAACTGATCCCCTGCTGGCAGCCATCTTGGATGATGGATTGGCTTCAAAGTAACAACACTTGGTAAGCACCTCATAAAAACATTCATGCTATGTTTGGTTGAATTTCATTCAGTGGTTCTCTGAGAGTAGACATTTGTATGTATTTCTCATAGGGTCCTATGTTAAACTGACCCCCTGCTGGCAGCCATCTTGGATGATGGATCGGCTACAAGTAACAGCACTTTGTCACCACCTCATAAGGAACATACATGCCTTAGCATTTTCAGCTTATTTGAAGAAAAAAAATTATCAGAGATATGTCTCACTTTTTTGTAATTTCCATAATGCAAATGTTGAAATTTAAAATAGCAACACTTTTATTATGTAAGTTTTGCAAATATTCAAAGTCAATAAACCATGACTGGAAGTACATGGCTAAACAAACTCTATGGAAATGAGATGTGCCAATGTTAATTCAACTGTTTACCAAATACCATTGACTTATCATAATTATTTCCCTTTAAACAGACCTAAACACAAACTAATACATGTACACTAAGCAAAATTTCAAAGTCAATAAACAAACTCTGAGGGGGCATGTCAAATAATCTCCATGGTTATGAGATATGCCAATGCTTATTCAACTGCATACCAAATATCATTGACCTACCACTAGTGGTTATCCATAAACCAACCTAATCACGAACTAATACATGAAAACTAAGCAAAAGTTTCAAAGTCAATAGACTGTGACTGAGGGGGAAGGGCCAACAAATCTCCATAGAAATGAGACATGCCAATGCTTATTCTACTGCATACCAATTATCATTAACTTACCACTAGTGGTTCTCCATAAACTGACCTAATCACAAACTATTACATGAAAACTAAGCAAAAATTCAAAGTCAATAGACCATAACTGAGGGGTCAGGGCCAAGTAATCTAATACGACTGCATACCAAATATCTTTGATTTACCACAAGTGGCTCACCATAAACTAGACCTAATCACAAACTATTACATAGTTGAAGCCGCCGCCGGAAACAGCATACCTATGTCTCCCTTTTGGACTCTGTCAAGTGAGACAATAATAAAAAATTCGTAAGGGTTCCACGGAACCCAGTGTCTCGCCTACTTTTGCTGTAAATTGCAGACTCAACAAAAATGAGAAAAAATATTAATAAAAATTTCCCTCTCGATACTGTCTTTTGATTGAAAGAAGCTTCCAAGTTTGGTAAAAAAATCAAGGATAGTTTATGAATCTAATAAATGTTTTATAAACTTTAACTGCAGACTGTATGTAATGTTAACTGAAAGAAAAACTAAGTCCATTTATAAGTAAAATACGGAAAAAGTGAATTTTTTTTTCACAAAAAATACTTCTGATTAATATCTTATGATCAGAAACAAGCTTTTGTCTAAGTTTGGTAAAAAATCCAGGATAGTTTAAGAACATTATAAAAATTTTAAAAACTTAAACCACAGAGTGAATGTTTTGTTTCTGGCAAAAAAAACTAAGTCCATTTATAAGTAAAATACGGAAAAGTGGAAATTTATTTTTACAAAATTTCCTTCTTGATACTATCTTATGATCATAAACAAGCTTCTGTCCAAGTTTGGTACAAATAAAGGATAGTTTATGAAAGTTATTAAAATTTTAAAAACTTTAACAACAGAGTGAATGTAATGTTTCCTCGCAGAAAAACTAAGTCCATTTATAAGTAAAATACGGAAAAGTGGAAATTTATTTTTACAAAATTTTCTTCTTGATACTATCTTAAGATCATAAACAAGCTTCTGTCCAAGTTTGGTACAAATCAAGGATAGTTTCTGAAAGTTATTAAAATTTTAAAAACTTTAACCACAGAGTGAATGTAATGTTTCCTCACAGAAAAACTAAGTCCATTTATAAGTAAACTACCGAAAAAATGGAATTTTATTTTTACAAAATTTACTTCTGGATACTTTCTTATGATCATAAACAAGCTTCTTTTTAAGTTTGGTAGAAATTCAGTATAGTTTAAGAAAGTTATTAAAATTTCAAAAACTTTAACCACAGAGTGAATATTTGTGGACGCCGCCGACGACGACGACGACGACGACGACGACGGAATGTAGGATCGCTTAGTCTCGCTTTTTCGACTAAAGTCGAAGGCTCGACAAAAATATAGGTCACCAATAAGTTAAAAAAATATATTTGAATTTAATTGCAAAAGTCAAAGGGAGATAAGTTGGGAGCGTTTTCAATCATATAAACATTTTAAAAGTCTCTGGGGCCAAAACAAATTGATTTTTGGTTGATTTTTGTACCATATCATAAAGTAACAACTAATAGTGTAATAAATAAAATTTGTAATGAAAAAAAAAAAATGTTTTTAATCTTGCTGAAATTTTTGTACCCTCAAGCCTCCTGAAGTGGTATTTTTGGTGTTTTAATGCCACTTTTAAGCTTGGCATTTAGGCTATTTTGTGGCGGTCAGTTTTTATTGGCGGATGAAGCCGAAGTGGCCGGAGAAAAACACTGACCTTCGATAGGAAAACTGAAAATCCTAGTCAATTAAGATTGGAGTCAATGCACCTGCATGAGAGGGGTTTTAACTCACAACCTCAGTGTTGACTGGCTAGTGATTACAGTAGTAACTATTTAAACCACTGGCCACCGAGGCCCCCGCATTCATCAATGAGCAAAGCCCATACCACAGTCAGGTATAAATATTATATTATATAAGTCATTGGATCAATTTTTTTGTGGATATCAAAATCTACATATTTATGTTCATGAAACTCTGTAGTGTTGTTTCAGAAGAGTTGTGATGACAAACTATTTCCATAGTATATTAAGGTCAAAATTCTAAGTTTCAAGTGGCTCAACTCCTAAAAAAAATGAATCATAAATTCCTGTATATATACACATACACATGTACTGATCATGTACATGTAGTATATCCTAATTATCTGCAAATTTTCATGAAGTTCTGTAGATTCAAAAGAGTTACAATGACAAACAGCTGCAGTAGTAAATTTATGCAAAAATTCTTAGTTCAAGGGATAGTTTTTTCAACTCCAAGAAAAATGTTGAATCAAAGTTTCATGAAATTCTGTAGTTTCAGAGAAGTTGTGATGACAGGAACAGGATTGATTAGTCAAAAACATATCCAAAGTAACTTTTTTAGGGGTTAAAATAGATGGCATATAATGGAAATTTAGCAAACTGGACAAATTTAGAAAATATATCAAGTCATGTACTTAAACTTACTAGCCTACGGATAATGGAATCACAACGAAGACACACTGACCATATCAGATTTAACTCAACTTAACAAGTAATGCCATTGCCCCTTAATTCAATATTTTAATGTTCTGAATATACACAAAATATTTGCCACTGGACTTCCAAGGGGTTACACCTATAGCAGTGGCTGATCCAGGAATTTTCAGGGGGGGGCTAATGGACTGCTTAATAGGGGTGCTTCATTTTATATTCAACCAAATTTGCCCCACAAAAGGTGGGCAGGGCGGAGCCCCCCTGGGCTTTACCCTTAATCCTCCTCTGCCTAGGGGAGTTGACTCATTCAATATCAGCTGAAAGTTTTTATTGCTTACTAATAGTATTAAAAGAGAAATTATTATGTGGATCAATAATGAATATTCTTTAATCATTCTTACATTTGTCAACAGGTTAAAGTAGATATTTTTGTCAAAATTTTATGGAAATAAAATAAACCAAATCAAATCCATTTTAGTCAAAATTGTTGGGTACCTCGCACAGGCACTCATTTCATATTGTTTCCCCCTACATACCTTAATATAATGTTATATTAAGGTATATAGGGAAACAAATTCTGAGACAAGTGCCTGTGGTACCTTGTAAGAAAAAAATACTCAAGCACACCAAATCATCTTTCATGGTAGTTTATTTAATTTTACCGATCTTTACACACATTGAAATTGGTTGTTAATCAAGGGCTTTAAACCTTTGATACCTAAAACACGTTTAATTCGTATCAACAATTAAATATAATATCTTTGTAATCGAGTCGGCCATTTTATTTTTTCTGATATGTTTATGTTTAATTATTGGATCATTTATCATTCATCAAGTATGTATTCGCATCTATATATATAGTGGTGATTTTTTTATAGCATATACAGATTGATATCGACAACAGTATAAAATTCACAGGAAAGGTTTGGAATACATATTTATTGGTTCTCTAGATTATGATATTTTTACCCACTCATAATTGTACTAAATTTAAACGATGGGTCTTTTTATAAACTGTGTAACTATTTCATTGTCAATTCAATGTCAGTATTTGCCATCATTTGAATTTATTTTTTTTACTTCAAAACTAAAAAAACACGTCAGACTTACTCAATAATTCTGGAATTAAGGGAAAGAGTTATGTTTGACATGCGTGACAAAATCGTTTCATTAACCAATCAAATTAGCGAATCTAAGTAACGTAAAAATGAATCATAAATTCCTGTATATATACACATACACATGTACTGATCATGTACATGTAGTATATCCTAATTATCTGCAAATTTTCATGAAGTTCTGTAGATTCAAAAGAGTTACAATGACAAACAGCTGCAGTAGTAAATTTATGCAAAAATTCTTAGTTCAAGGGATAGTTTTTTCAACTCCAAGAAAAATGTTGAATCAAAGTTTCATGAAATTCTGTAGTTTCAGAGAAGTTGTGATGACAGGAACAGGATTGATTAGTCAAAAACATATCCAAAGTAACTTTTTTAGGGGTTAAAATAGATGGCATATAATGGAAATTTAGCAAACTGGACAAATTTAGAAAATATATCAAGTCATGTACTTAAACTTACTAGCCTACGGATAATGGAATCACAACGAAGACACACTGACCATATCAGATTTAACTCAACTTAACAAGTAATGCCATTGCCCCTTAATTCAATATTTTAATGTTCTGAATATACACAAAATATTTGCCACTGGACTTCCAAGGGGTTACACCTATAGCAGTGGCTGATCCAGGAATTTTCAGGGGGGGGGCTAATGGACTGCTTAATAGGGGTGCTTCATTTTATATTCAACCAAATTTGCCCCACAATTTTTTTTTAAAGGGCTTTAAACCTTTGATACCTAAAACACGTTTAATTCGTATCAACAATTAAATATAATATCTTTGTAATCGAGTCGGCCATTTTATTTTTTCTGATATGTTTATGTTTAATTATTGGATCATTTATCATTCATCAAGTATGTATTCGCATCTATATATATAGTGGTGATTTTTTTATAGCATATACAGATTGATATCGACAACAGTATAAAATTCACAGGAAAGGTTTGGAATACATATTTATTGGTTCTCTAGATTATGATATTTTTACCCACTCATAATTGTACTAAATTTAAACGATGGGTCTTTTTATAAACTGTGTAACTATTTCATTGTCAATTCAATGTCAGTATTTGCCATCATTTGAATTTATTTTTTTTACTTCAAAACTAAAAAAACACGTCAGACTTACTCAATAATTCTGGAATTAAGGGAAAGAGTTATGTTTGACATGCGTGACAAAATCGTTTCATTAACCAATCAAATTAGCGAATCTAAGTAACGTAAATATGCCCCGGGTGTATTTCTTTACGGTTGAGTATCCCCGAAACTTAAGGAGTTTTAAAAAACAACGAACTAATCTATTAGTTATGTTCTAATTCGCCAGACTTAAACGAACATAAATTATTTATACAATAAAACTCAACACATGTATCAGAAATGAGCTCTCCTTGTGAGGGTAGCATACTTTTATTTACGAATGTAAATCAAATTTTAAATCAAAACAGTTCGTTTCAAAAACATCCAAGCACACAACGGCTTATTCTCATTATTGAGACACTACTAAAAAACAGTCATACTGGCTCGATCACAGATCATCACAGTCAGCCATCCGTAATATATACAAAATATACACCAATTTACAAAACAAGAAATACAAGTTAAATTAATCATTGTAGATCATTGTAACTAAATTACTACTTTCATCATAAAAAACAATAGATGGTCTAGATGATAGTGGGTTGGGGGTGGGGGTGGGGTAATACAGGCAATGCAGAAGTACGGCGTATGCTAACCGGCGTAAGGCAGAACTTCGAATAATAACATTATAAATTCCATTTAATTTATATCAAACAACAAGCACGAGAAACACGAGCCAAAAATCATACGATATCTAAAAACACGTGTTGAGGTAAACAATAAACAAACACACGTGTTTTACCAAAACAAATACATGTGCTCCCGTACTATTATTAAATATATTGATTTTATTTTATAAAATTCCAGATTTTAAAAATGCACAGTGAAAATTTGTACAATTAATGGTGAGGGCAACACAGGAAAAATGAGAACAAGAAAACAAGAAGCGGAAACAAACACGAATTCTGAAATATTATTTAATTAATGGAGAGCACCCCCCCCCCCCCTTTTAGGTCAGTCAAGTTTGAAATATTATACCAGCCTACATCGGTCAGTGCTATTTATTTGGAATGTATTTCGACGCATGTCTATAATTATTGATGTTGTAATGTTTATGCCCTTTTGGGCCCATAATTGGAAATAAAATATCTTCTTCTTGTAACATCTTAACTGTCGTCACCTTTGGAATTTTAGAGTTATGCCAGTTCATATCGTAAATTACTATTTTTATTTTAGGTGTATCTTTGGATTCTTTGCGTCGTGTTTGGAAATTTCGAATTGTACTAGCGTCTCTATTATGTTCGAGTAAAACTGTTTTACTGTATAGAGTTCAGGATTGTTATAATTTTATAATCAGACTAGATTGATATGATTCATTTTAAATTTGATTATACTGATGAAGGATATCTGTTATCCGAAATATTTAACATTTGCTCATTTTATTGTTATTTTTTTGTAATCGGTTGTACCCTTTGAGACTTGAAATATATATAGCTAAGATAAGATACGAATTTTATTAATCTAATCAAGAACCCATAAAGTGCATCATTTTACAACACAATATAATTGGAAAAGGCAAAACAGAAACTAATACCATACTATAACATTATGGACAGGATCACACAGAGCCTAACACAACATGTGTCTCATATAACTATTAAATCTTAAAACAATAAAATATTATATTATTGCATATATTTTGTTTACATCTGGATCTAATTTCTAAACCTTTAATAATGTAATTTCCTAGGCACATGAAAGTTAGCAAATGCTCATTTGTGAACAGCCAGAAATATTTCTTATCATTAGGTAGTTCTTTAAAATTAGTACAAAAAGTGATAACTTTATTAAATAATATTTTCCTCTGTTCATTATATAATGGACAATTTACTGTAAAATGGGTCTCATCTTCAATAGAATTTGATCCATGTGATAAACAGTGATGACATAGACGTTGAGTTTTCTCTATGTATTTTTTTACTATATCTATCTTTCTCAATTCTAAGATCATAAGCACTTATTCTCATTTTACATATAGCTCTTCTTATACTAAAATCTTTAATCGATAAATAAGCCTCCTTTACAAAGTCAGTCTTGAGGTTGAAATAATTTTCTAATTTACTATTACCTTGTGATAAGGTTTCAGATCTTTTGACCAACCAAAATGTTTTAAAACTCAGTGTTACAAAGTTTACATTTTAAAAATTTAATTAATTTATTGAGCTTTGTATCTAAATTTTGAATATCAAGTGATTGAAGTACATATCTCATAGTTTGAATATCAAGTGATTGAAGTACATATCTCATAGATGAATACCAACAATTAATGTTTCCTGCATCTAAATTTTTTTTACAAACATTAGCATCATAAAGTAACCCTTCGTCCACTTTTTGTATATACAAGTCTAAATTGAAAACAACGTTCAAACCTATCATGATTGCGTTGGATAAAAATCGCAATTTTTATACGTGTGCATGTAACAAATTTCGTTGTAGAGAGGCCTAAATACAGCACAAACAACATTTTCCTAATGACCAAAAGAGCAAAAAAAATATATTTAAAAAAAACGCATTTGGCTAACAGGTCGAACAAATAATGTAACTTTAACTCTGCTGACTGCCATTGACGATTGCGGAATAAATTGATCACAAGGTGTGACAAAATGGCTCTCTATATTAATTTAATATCAAGTTAAAAACAATAAACTTGCGACAAAGATGGTAAACCACAAACATGAGGTGCTAAAATTTGTATACCGTATCCGGATTTCGACAATTAATGTCTCTTCAGTGACTCTACAACAGATTTCATCTACGGATCACAAGTAGTGATGTTGATACAAGGCTGACAATACATTCTGTATATATAATTTATACAAGGCTGACAATACATTCTGTATATATAATTTATACAAGGCTGACAATACATTCTGTATATATAATTTATACAAGGCTGACAATACATTCTGTATATATAATTTATACAAGGCTGACAATACATTCTGTATATATAATTTATACAAGGCTGACAATACATTCTGTATATATAATTTATACAAGGCTGACAATACATTCTGTATATATAATTTATACAAGGCTGACAATACATTCTGTATATATAATTTATACAAGGCTGACAATACATTCTGTATATATAATTTATACAAGGCTGACAATACATTCTGTATATATAATTTATACAAGGCTGACAATACATTCTGTATATATAATTTAAAACGTCTGAATAGTAGTACTGTGGAATCATTATTATTCGTTGGATACCAATTTTTGTGGATTTCATGGATAGAATTGAACCAAGAATTCAAATGTTCATCGAATTACAAATTTTCTATCAGGTCGTACGCAGATTTTGACAAAACCACGAAATTACATCTCCACGAAAGTTTTTTGCAATCCACGAAAATTGGTACCCACTGACGAAAATAAATAAATCCACAGTAAACGATTTTTCCCACGAAGGCGCTGGATCGTTGACCACAACACTACTTGGTCTAGGGAGGTTAGACTTACTCGGGAAAATTTTTAGATAAGAAAATTAAAAACTTTGGCACTAAATAGCATAAACGAAAAGATGCAAAGTTCGAATTCACGCAGTGCTTTACATTTTGGTTATATTACTTATTACTACAGTCTCTGTATCTATTCCTTTATCTAACTCATCGCTACAGAAAAAGATTGGTGAGTGTACAAGTTTAAATTGCTTGATTCTATTTATTTTCGAGGGATGTAAAATTACCAAGTCTCGTTCGGGAGGTATCAATTTCGTGGTTCGTTGCCATTTGGTTAATGCTAAGTTTTCGTTGATAGGTCTTTTAGAAGTACATTTTGTAGTTCAACTATATTTATTGTATGGAATGATTGTAACCTCTAAAATCACTGACCGACACATTAATTTTTTGGGTGTACATAAACTAATAATAGACGTGTCCGTCTGAGATATCATTTGACCTTGACGTCATTTACATGGGTCATTGCTAATGTTCAGTGTATGTGGTTATTGTAGGTCAACATTTATCTTTCAACTTCCAACATAAAAAACACCATGGTCAATTAACCAGTAAACTTTTTCAGCCTATGCGCTCTTGTTTTACACTTCATACATGTAGATTTAAAATTTCCTTTCATATATACATGTATTGTTTACATTGAATCTTTCAATACAGATTTATTTACAATTCATGTGTAACAATAAACATTCAAGTGTGTGAAATTTTTTTTTTTTTACTGTAAGCAATATGTTTACTACATATCTGTCTAGGATGATTAATCTAACCTTGTCATCATTTTCAAGGTTTATTGCTCAATGTCGAGTATTCCTGGTTAAGTCTGTTGGGCAATAGGTCAACTACTTTTGGTATATGGAATGACTGTAAGATGTACATTTATGTCAATCAGGTATTTTCTGACCTCGATCTAATGTTCATGCATTGTTCTTTGGCCAAAGTTACATTTGAATGGTTGGGCTAGTGATTTCCCAATACTTTTATCAATAGGTCAACTACTTTTGATTTATAGAATGACTGTAAGATGTACATTTATGTCAAGCAAGTATTTTCTGACCTCGCTCTAATGTTCATGCATGGTTCTTTGGCCAAAGTTAAGTTTGAATGTTTGGGCTAGTGATCACTATACTATTATCAATAGGTCAACTACTTTTGATATATGGAATGACTGTAAGATGTACATTTATGTCAAGCAAGTATTTTCTGACCTCGATCTAATGTTCATGCATGGTTCTTTGGCCAAAGTTCAGTTTAAATGGTTGGGCTACTGATTTCCCAATACTATTATCAATAGGTCAACTACTTTTGATTTATGGAATGACTGTAAGATGTACATTTATGTGTAGCAGGTATTTTCTGACCTCGATCTAATGTTTATGCATAGTTCTTTGGCCAAATTCAGTTTAAATGGTTGAGCTACTGATTTCCCAATACTATTATCAATAGGTCAACTACTTTTGATTTATGGAATGACTGTAAGATGTACATTTATGTGTAGCAGGTATTTTCTGACCTCGATCTAATGTTTATGCATAGTTCTTTGGCCAAATTCAGTTTAAATGGTTGAGCTACTGATTTCCCAATACTATTATCAATAGGTCAACTACTTTTGATTTATGGAATGACTGTAAGATGTACATTTATGTCAAGCAAGTATTTTCTGACCTCGATCTAATGTTCATGCATGGTTCTTTGGCCAAAGTTAAGTTTGAATGTTTGGGCTAGTGATCACTATACTATTATCAATAGGTCAACTACTTTTGATATATGGAATGACTGTAAGATGTACATTTGTGTCAAGCAGGTATTTTCTGACCTCGATCTAAATGTTTATGCATAGTTCTTTGGCCAAAGTTAAGTTAAAAGGTTGAGCTAGTGATTTCCTAATACTTGTATCAATAAGTCAACCACTTTTGATATTTGGAATGACTGTAAGATGTACATTTATATCAAGCAGGTATTTTCTTACCTCAATCTAATGTTCATGCATAGTTCTTTGGCCAAAGTTAAGTTTGAATGGTTGCGCTAGTGATTTCCTAATACTTGTATCAATAGATCAACTACTTTTGATATATGGAATGACTGTAAGATGTACATTTATGTCAAGCAGGTATTTTCTGACATCGTTCTAATGTTCATGCATGGGTCTTTAGCCAAAGTTAAGTTTGAATGATTTTTAGGGGGAAGGGGCTATCTAGGATGACAAATTTTGTCCGGTTTTTTTAGTTTGATCTCTGTTCTGCCTTTTTATTTTTAACTCTTTTCGGTCCTGTCTTTTTTACTTGTTTATCCTGACTTTTTTTTACACAAATTGTCATCCTAACTTTTTTTACCAAGTTTTTACAAAATTCATCCTTCTAAGTTATTGTATGGAATGATTGTCGGATGTACATGTCCGTCTGAAACATTGCTTTTAAACTTGATCTCATTTACATTGGGTCATTGCTAATGTGTAGTGTATGTGATTATTGTAGGTAAACATTTTTCTCTCGCTAAAATCTAATACGTTGTTACATACACGAGCGAATCGATTCGTACAAGTTGAGATATATAAACACTATAAGATGGTGACAAGGGAACGTCACCATCTAAAAATGGATAATTAACGATAGAAAATGAAAAATCATTTCTTTTATCATAAATTGTATCAAGCTTCCCGTTAATAATATAGATATCAAGATTGAGGAAAGGACAGTGGTCATTGTTAGTATTAGATTTATTTAAAATAAGTTTAACAGGATAACTTTCTTTAGTATACATACTGAAGTCGTCATTATTGAGAGCCAATATATCATCCAAATATCTAAAAGTATTGTTAAAATTTTGTAACAAATGTTGTTTCGATGGGTCCTTGCTAATTTTAGTCATAAATTGTAACTCATAACAATACAAAAACAGGTCCGCAATAAGTGGTGCACAGTTAGTCCCCTTGGAATTCCAATAACTTGACGATATACGGAATCTCCAAAGCCAACAAAGATGTTATCAAGTAAAAATTAAAGCGCCTAATATAGTATCAAAGCATGTCCAATTGACATAGTTTTTTTGTTTATTGCTACTAAATATGACCTAAAAGATTTGTACTCGTATTCTGACTTTTTAAATGCCCAGTTAATAAGAATGCGAATTTTTTCTTAATAAGAATATGAGGCAAAAAATATACATCATAACATATATATGAGAAGAACATAACCCGTGTCATGCCAACAACTGGTTTTTAAATAAATGTGTTTAGCTCCGATGCAAAGACCCTATAAGTGAATCAATATTAAATGCATGAAGACCATAGACATAAGCAACGCGACGGGTGCCACATGTGGAGCAGGATCTGCTTACCCATCTGGAGCACCTGAGATCACCCCAGTTTTTGATGGGGTTCGTGTTGCTTGGTCTATAGTTTTCTATGTTGTGTCTGCTGCACTATTATTTGTCTGTTGGTCTTTTTATTTTTAGCCATGGCGTTGTCAGTCTTTTTTCAATCGATGAGTTTGACTGTTCCCACTGGTATCTTGCTATCCTCGTTTCTAACCATAACAAGACTGAATCATGTTCTTGAATTAAGAAAAACTGGTTTTCCGTCCTGAAATGGTCTGGAAGACTGCTCTAGACTACAGTTTAGCTACAGCATATTTAAACGATTGTTTACTGTAATTAGATGTTTTACCCAGGGAACAACTTATATAGCAATATTGTTTATAATCTCAAAATTTAACCAGTTATCAATGTCTATGCCCAACACTTTTATCACAGTTTCGCAAAATAAATTAGAATTTTGAAAAAAAGATATTGCTGGGCTCTTCTCAACTTTTTAGGTCTTTTTAAAAATTGCCAACATCTGGAAATTGGTCTGGATTAGCTTGCTTTTTATTATATTTAAACCATGCAGTCAATCAATTGTTTTGATTTTCATCTTTTAAAGTAGTTATCGAAATCAGGGCTATAGAACGATAGTGTGTTGTCATCTGCGTAGTTATACAATGAGTTCTGATTTATAAAATAAAAAAAAAAATCGTTTACTAAAAAAGATCCAAGCATAGAACATATGGAACATCTTTCTGGATGTCAGCCCAATTACTTAGAATGTTACCAATTTTTATATGTTGTTTTCTATCAGATAGACCTAAATGGATACTGAATGAGAAGAAACGCCATAAAAGAACAATAGTTCGAATACAATTTCTTGAGGTAAGCAATCAAAAGCTTTGGAGGGGTCCATTCAACAATTTTGTTGTTTTCACTCAAGCCTATATATATTTTGTTAATCATGACATTGTGAGTCCCGGTGGCTGCGGTGAAACAAACTTTTAGAATTAGCATATTTGAACCGTAAGTAAACATTATTCAAAAACGTAAGGCTCGGCTACCCGGGCTCTACCGCCGCATATTGTTGATGTTAGTATAGAATTAATGTTCACAATCGATTTCTTCACAAATTGATGTGAAAGAATAAAGAATAATGAGTGTAGCCAGATGTTAGAGTGAGCAAGGATTTGTATCTTACTGAATAAATCCTTGGAGTGAGATGTGAATGTCAGGATTTGTCAGTGACTCAGAACAGACAGAAGATGAAAAACAGTTTATTTGTAATTGTATAAATAATACCAAACTTATGGAAAGTGACTTTTTAACTTAGAAATAATAAAAACCTGAGCTATAATTTATGTATATTTCCCAGGATTTGTATAGCCGTAGACTCAGGCCTTGGTATTCCCAAAATTAAAATTAGTAGCATTTAGAAAACTAAACTTAGTTAAAAAAAAAATAATTAGAAAAATCCATTACTTTTGCAAATTCATGTTTTTATTCGTAGATATTATAAATGACATTATTGTACACATTTTCTAAGGTTTTAAACAAAAAATCACTTTAAATTTGTGTCGATTTTTTTTCCGGAATATAACGTAAAACTTGGTTTTGAGTTTTATAAATATTGAAACAAGAACTTCCGGTTCCGGCATTTTGTCAGTTGAAAGTTGAACAGTTGAGAAAGACTTTTACATTGATAGCTCCAATATAACCGTCCAAAATGGGCGTCCCTAAATTTTATCGGTGGATAAGTGAACGATATCCATGTTTAAGTGAAACAGTGAAAGAACTACAGGTAATACCACTTAGTATGCAGCCTGATTGCACCACAGTATGTTGTACAAAATGTACATATAGGCCAGTCACAGAACATTTCACAACTGTTGCATAATTTATCAGAACATGATTTATTTGTCAGTCTCTGAGAGAATATCATAAAGAAATTGCGAACACATTTGCCATTTCTCATAAATTTGACAAAGAACTTTACTAATTTTTGATACACTAACAAACATTTTCAATTTTACTTTCAATTCATACCTTTGGTCCATATCATTTCCATTAGCAGAAATACTCTTTTATAATACAATGATTTTTAAACATTTTATGGATTAACTGGATCCCTGCATCTATGAATTAATAAAGCGATTGTGACTGCTTTTTGTCGAGCCTTTGACTTTTGTCGAGAAAACGAGACATACATTTAGTGATCCTACATTTTGTCTTTGGTGGCGGAGGCATATTTGTCCACAAATATTCACTCTGTGGTTAAAGTTTTTGAAATTTTAATAACTTTCTCAAACTATCGTGGATTTCTACCAAACTTGGACAGAAGCTTGTTTATGATCATAAGATACACCTTATCGCTCATCCCGGCTGACACGGCCGCTTGAAATTTTGACGTAAAGAACAATCACTTTTCCATTGTGGCGTCAGATATTTTGTTTTATGACGTCAAAATTTTACGGGAACCTGTGTGATATCCAGTAATGGCAGACAAATAGTTGATAAGGTGTATAGTCATGATAGTATCCAGAAGTAAATTTTGTCAAAATGAAGTTCCATTTTTTCAGTATTTTACTTATAGGTGGTCTTTCTGCCAGGAAACATTAAATCACTCTGTGGTTAAAAGTTTTAAAATTTTTAATTACAATCTCAACTATTCTGGATTTTTACGTTATAAACCAAACTTGGAAAGTAGCTTGGTTATGATCATAAGATACATGTACATTTTTTAGTAACCAAAAGTAAATTTTATAAAACAACAATCCAATTTTTCCATATTTTACTTATAACTCTGCCAGGAACATTACATTTACTCTGTAGTTTAAGTTTTTAAGATTTTATTACTTTCTTAAACGTTTCTGGATTTGTAACTTTCCCTGACAGAAGGGGTCTCATTGGGGGGTTCTGATTCCGGATCCCGCATCCCACTTACTGTTTTGTCAGATTCCCATATCCCAATATTAAATTCTATTTATTTTTGTAATTTCCCGTGTCTGGCTAGACTTCATTTCCATTTTCATGGCACAATATTTTGACTTTCACGTGTCACACTAACAAAAAATCAGCAATCCCGCATCATAATTAGACCCCAACGAAACCCACAACAGAAGCTTTTGTTTAGGATCAAAAGCTAGTATCTTGAAGGAAATTTTGTTAAAATTTTGTACCTCTTTATCCATATTTTACTTATAAACGTACTGACTTAAGTTAAATTTTATGCCAAGCAAACACTCAAATAATGTAAAATAACATCACCTTCTACCAACCACTTTGACGGAAAGATAAAGATGGAATCTAGTGTATCGAATATGAGTTCAGGTTAAATGTACATATAGGTGCCACCAGATTGAGCTCACCAATTGCAAGCTTATAAGAGTAAATAGAAGAATAATTACAAACTTCTATTTTTTTAAACACTTATAATCATGAGCTGACCAGTTGTACTATTTGGTAGGATATGGGGTGAGGAATAACTGGATATTTTTTGCTTTAATTTAGATAAAATTGAAATGTAAAAAAACCAAAACAGGTGATGGATAATTCAATTTTACAAATGTACATATAATACAGTATGCTTTGTTTCTACTACCTTAAATAATAAGAGTGATATCTTTTACATATACAATAATAGAAATAAAGCACAATTAATTAATATGTGATTGGGAGAGCTCTACATCAATTTATTTCTGGATACAAATGGAATCATCCACACATGTTGCAT